>NW_026913855.1:19065000-19090000 GCF_034315485.1 Pezoporus occidentalis
TGCTTTGAAATATCTTAGTCAATAATAACTTTCTCCCATTTCCAAAAGATTTCAAGATCACAGTGATTTCAATGGCCACTGTTTCTGATGTAGACAATGTCTAGTAAGGCTCTGTATTAACCTTTATCAAGTGTGTACTGGCACTTATTCTGTATTGACTTGGTCTGAATCCCTTATGTTAGGTTAAAAGCAGTTGCAACATGGTAGAAAACAGTTGGGTGTTGTAACTATTTTAGTAATATAAGAAACTATTGCTTCAGTTTATACTATGGTCAGATATACACTCTTTGTCTCCATTACAATAAAAAAGGAATTTCTGAGTCAAGTCCAGAAATGTCTACTAAATGTTCAGATTTCTTTCAAGAGACACAGCAACTCTGAAATATAGTAATCTTGGCTAAACATTTTGCAACTCCTCAGAAATACCTGGAAAATTATTTTCTGATGTGTAAAACAAAATGCAAGGAAACTTAGACCACAAATAGGTATGGAAACTAACATATTGGCAAAGTAATCAGGGTATTTGAGGGACTAATAGCTTGGGCACTGCCATAGAGCATTGCTACTGATGCAAGACAGGCCTAACTGTGACCAGTACAATGCATAAAGCAACCTGTAACAAGAAGAGATACTTAAAAATGACACTTTCATATGTTAATGAGAAAAATAATAAAACCCAGTATGCAGTACAATCTATGAAGGTGAGACTGACTTTTCCTGCAAAAGCTTTCAGATTTCAAAAATGCTGGCATCTCGTTCCTGTATCTACTTAATTTAGACAAAAAAAACTATATAGGTGAGGAATTTCTATTACTTTTGCCACCAGGTAGAGGCTTGGGTACTAGCTAGCATCTCACATAAGTAAGTAGGAACTTCTGTAGTAGTGACGTTAAACTAAATTTAGTAAGAAGTGTCTCCTTCTTATTCAAGTTGACTTGAATATCAATAAAATATCTTTAAAATAATAATAATATCTGTAAATTCGAGCATAAATATTGTCTTCTGTAGTGGTAGCTTCAAGTTTCTTTGCATCCAGTGCCATGCTCACTGAGGCTGAGACAATCAACAGAAGAGGGAGAGTGCAGGAGAGCTCTTTTTTACTTGACATCAGCAGATGCTATTGCACTGTGCTGGTTTTGGCTGGGGCAGAGTTAATTTTCTTTATAGTAGCTAGTGTGGAGCTGTGTTTTGGATTTGTGCTGGAAACAGTGTTGATAATTCAGGGATGTTTTAGTTATTGCTGAACTGCTTAAAGTTGAGGCCTTTTCTGCTCCTCACCACCCCACCAGCAAGTGGGTGGGGGTACCTAAGAAGTTGAGAGGGGATACAGCTGGGACAACTGACCCTAGCTGACCAAAGGGATATTCTATACCATATTATGGCATATAAAACTAAGGGAAGGAAAACAAAGGGGACATTTGGAGTTATGTAATTTGTCTTCCTAAGTAACGATTACATGTGATGGAGCCCGGCTTTCCCGGAGGTTGCTGAACACCTGCCTGCTGATGGGAAGTAATGAATGTTTTTTTTTCTTGTTTTGCTTTGCTTGCATGGCTTTTGCTTTACTTATTAAACTGTTTTTATCTCAACCCATAAGTTTTCTCACTTCCACTCTTCCAGTTCTCTCCCTCATCCCACTGAGGGAGGGGGAAAGAAAGAAGGGTGCAGCTGCATGGGACTTAGTTGCTGACTGGCTTTGTCCACAACATGCACAAAGTAGTTTCTATGTAAGCTCTTCCATGGAGTTAATTGCATATGCTATACATCATTAGGTATTTTGATAATAAAATTCTACTAATAAACCAATAAACATAACTAAAGCATAACTTCTGATGGTATTAAATTAGAAATAAACAATACATCCAAAAGGAGTTCTTATATTTTAGTTTCAAACACTTTATGACAAATGGGCCAAGTTGTGGTGCCACAGCGCTGACTTTATTGACACGGCCAGTTTTATTTTCTGGTTTAAATGGGGAGAAAAGAAGTATTTCTAACATAGCAAGAATTTTTGAAAGCTTGGTTTTTAAAAGCAGGCAAATTTACTTTTACATTTAGGAATTAGATTTTTAATCCTATTTTTGGCATTATGTCGATAAATTATCTAGAGTTGAAAAGATTAAAAAGAATTAAGGATGATGCTCAGTGACCAATAAAAGAAGTCATATACTAATCGACATTTCAAGTCAATGATCTACCTGTATAACCTTTGTCACACACAGGAAGGGAGGGGGAATTTTCCTTAAATCTATAGCCAAAATCTATATATGACCAAATGAAGAGTTTGAGGATAATACTTTTGTCCCTGTAAATTAAAAATTCATATTTTTGGCGCTAACTTTTATCAATAGGTGTTGAATAATTAAAAATATTACAACTGGCTTGCTGTCACAATTTTGTCCATTAGCAACCCTGTGCAAATATCCTAACTTTTGTAATATTCTAGGGTCCTGCAGTGAGCCTTATTTTAGCCCACAATGCTGAGAAAAAGAAGTTGTTCTGGAACAGAATTAACATCTAAGTAGCCTTCACTTGTATACATTGATATTTGAACAATTGTTATCATGCTCTTGTATGACTACAGCACACCAAGATCACAGTGGTTTTACAGGAGTCAAAAGCTAGTTTCCAATGGGCAGAACTTTTTCTTTGGCAGATCTAACAGCAGGTTACCTCCACACTGTGTTCATGTACCCTTTTCATGTTTTCTTCCTGCCTCTGTATTATGTCAATTGTCCTCATCTTCTGGCGGTTTATGTTTAACTCAAGTACAGGCATCAGTGCTTATGGCGCTTAGGAAGAGTCAGCACCTCAAAGAAGGTCTGTTATGGGTTGATGGATATTCAACTATCTGGGACAGAACCAGAAAACCCAAAGTTTTGAACTCTTTCTTGGATGATGAATCTGCTTCTGTTCTCAACACGGATTCATTTCTGCCAGGCATTCATGTCTCTCCTTCCCCTGCCATTTGTGGCAAGGTGGAAGCAAATGTCTAGCATACACATTCTTTCCCCAGCTGGATTCAGGTATAAAACTTTCTGACAAGGAATAGCAGTAAAGGGACCAAAGCTAGCTCTGAAGATGAACTTAAGGCCCTTGAAATCTGTAGCATGCCAAGATAGCTTTATAATTTTCTTTTGTTTTAATTTAAACTAAAAAAAAAACATAGAAGGATGGGCTGCTGAGTTCATCTGTCACACCATCTGTGGTTGCCTAGCAGAATTACTCCAGCCTTGAGCTGGAGGAGCTCCCATTTGCAGCTGAACTGCAGTTGGGGATTTTATTAATACATCTCTCATTTATATAGCACCTTTCACTCTCAAGGATCCCAAAGTACTTGTTAAAGGATAAAGCTGAGAACTGAAGACTGCTAGAAGAGGAGAATTGGGAAAATTCCCTCCTTCCTGGCCAGTGGCTTCAAAACTTTTTACTAAAGAAGGCATTTATTGCTGAATTTGTTGCTCACTTTCATTCCTCTGAGTGTGGCTCAATGGGAGGTTGTGACCTTCGGGGCCTTGTGCAGCCATGAGCTGATTTGTTCCTGCTGAGACAATTGCAGATATGCTTGTTTTATTTCTATTGTATGTATGACTGACAATTCGTAAGCATCAGTTATAAAGCTTTTTATATATACATATGTACACATATTTATATATATTTAGAGTACAGAAAATAACTAGAGGAAGAAACAACTGTGATCAGCTGGCATTCAGGAAAATTAAAAGAAAAAATAGAGCCATAAAACATGTGGAATAATCAGCAGTTTTCAGTCAAATGGCATTTAAATGCTGCACTGATGCATAACCTGCCCTACTGTTCTGCGAGGTGGGAGGACAGGTGATATGTCAGCTGTGCTATGCCGTGTAACTACAGTAGAAGGGCTGAGTTAATGACAGACACAAGAGTTTGGATGAATGTTAACACGCTGCTATTTCCATGCTGAGATGAAGTAGCAGGGCTTGGATTTATCATTAAAAGAGACCCAAGAGGCTCTCACTGAGCCAGCTGCTAGGGCCCTAAAACATATGTCGCACCCTTCAGCTGTTCATCAGTACAAAAGGCTTCCATCTCAAAGCACTTGACCTTGTTAGCCTCAGTGGTGTCAGTGATATTTTCAACAGGGAGACAACAGATCAAGTATGAAGAAGAGAATCTCTTAAGGGAAGTGTGTGCAGTCCCTGGCAAAATGACTGCAGAAGTGTAGCCTGTAGATAATGGCTGCTATTTCTGTCATTAGTGATTTGTAAAGCTGGTAGGCTGCTCCTGTTTTTCAAAACAGTTGTAGATAAATAAAAAAGAAATAGCAAGAAAATAAAAATATGTCGGTCAAATAAATTTCAAGTGTCAAATAAATTAGCTCACCAGATTCTGAGATTTCTAAGCCTTCTTCCACACATGCTCCACTGGTCTTTGTATTCTTACTAACTTTAAGGGGAGTGCAGCTTGAGTAAGGACTGAGTGGGGAGTTCTGAAACCAGAGAGAATCATTATAAGAATTACAGCAGCAATATCACCCTGACATTTGCAGGTAGTATTAAATGATGGTGCTGGTGTGAGAGTGCTTTAGCAGATGTGATACTGATACACAGCTCTTAGGAAGGGTACTGCATCCTCTCAGGTGTACATGAGTTAATTCTACTAGTCCCTTCACACTCTGCATTTCCCAAAAGAACAGTAAAGCAGTCCTAATCAGATTTTTTCCTCAATGGAAGGAGCCACTTCAAGTCTGATCATTAAGGCCCTCCTGCACTATAATTTTGTGAAGGTAGTTTGTACATATGGAATATGTGTGTGTGAAGGTATATTTTTCTATTTTATCCCTCTGTAATTAAAATGCTATGTTTGTTTTCTAGTCACATCCATACTCATACACATACACCCATATAACACTAACCTTTAGATATATCCAGAATGAAACACTCCACATTTTACACATCTGCCTTGGAAGGAGGGAGGTAGACAAAGGATACAGAACATGAGAAGAAAAAAAAAGCCACGACAGATGTTAGTTAGGTTGCTTAACACTGTGCCAGAAGGCACTCAGATCCTGTGATGCTGAGCACAGTCTGAAACCTGCACTGCATATCACATAACTGTTTTGGACCTTCAAAATCATGAGCTTTTATGAAAAATCAAGAGATTGTAAAAATAACTGTTTGGTGGGTTGGTTTTGCTTGTCTTCTTATTGTGGTCTTTTGGGATTGTGTTCCTTACCACAGAAATGATGCAAAGTCAGGTGGTTTTTGCATCATCTGGAAAGGGAGCCATACATAAGTGGGTGCCCTGTAAAGACTATAGGGTACATACAGCTGCCCTGTTCAGCTCTGAAGTAGGGCCTGATTATTGAGGAAAATATGCCACTAGCATATATCAAATCCATGCAGAAGAGTGCCAGCTGATGCACAGAGCATCCAATCCCTGAAAGAGCTGCTGGGAGCTTGCAGCTGCTGGGAATTTGGAGGCAGGGGATCTCCCCTCCCTGTTACCTGGTGTTCCACAGTGGAGCTGTTGGGAGGAGGGATGCTGTAGTGGTTGCTGTGCTGAGCTGCATCTCTCTAGGTTATGGAGGCAAGAGATGAATTGTCCTCAGGAAAGATCTGCAGTTTCCAGTTTGGATTTTCAGAGCTCAGAGGCTCTAGGATGGGACTTTTAAATGAAGCACTTTGCTTTTGCCTGCTCTGGTGTATATGCTGTAAACACTCTTGGGCTGGATGTGGGCCAGGGCCAGGTGGAGGGGCAAACCTGCAAAGGGGAGGAAGAGCTGCATTGGTGCGCTGAACTGCCTGTGCAGAGAGAGGGCATGGTCTCAGCCATTTTTTCTTGGCTCTTGCATTGTGCATTTCTTGCACACACCTCCCTTCTTGTGAACAAAAAGGGAAATCTACTGGTTACTCAGGCCTGTTCAGGTACACATGCATCTAATGTGAGAAAGTGGTTCATCTCATTAGGGACAAAGAATAGGAGAGGCAGACAGCTGTTTCTAACTAGGAACAGCAGATTAAGTTTTTAAGCCCTAGGTTGCTAAAAACTTCTTTCAATTACTTGAGCAGAACTGTAGTTCAGTATCTTTGAGGATGGTGCTGGAGTTATTTGTGAAGTAATGTTGCAGTTTTCATTGTCTCCTAATGCAAAATTATATTATAATGATACTTGAGAAGAATGTGAACATTACTTTGATAGCTAATACAGAAAGCAGATACAACAGTTTTTGGTAGGATAATCTAATGTATGGGTTTTTTTTTTTGTTGTTTTTTTTTTTTTCATGCAGAAGTGATTTAATGATGTGTGAGATCTGACAAGTAAATCTCCTTAATGGTTCTCACCACAATGAACATTGAAAATAGCTCTTTTTCATACAATACAATATGTATTAGATAACAGCTGGTAACTGATAATATGGAAGAGATCAATTCTGCAGGCTGCAAAGCACCTGTATTTCTCATTGACTGATAAAAGTTGGAAGTACTCAGTGTTTCAGAAGATGTTTCCAGTACCCTCCAGGATGAGTTTGCCAAAGGATTTGGAACTGTAATTTAGTAATTGTTATGTTAAAGCCTCAATCTTTTAATGCAAAGTAGCTGCAGAAGGGGGAAAAGTATCTAGAGTGAAGATCACTCTATCAGTGATTAAAATACTTTATGGCATCACTGTGAGTACTGTTCAAGAAAGAACATATTGCATCAATAAATTAAAAGAGTACATCTGATATACAAGCTGCAGCAGTAATGTTCTTAAATCTAATATACAGAAGTTTATTTGTTTTTTTTTAATAGTATTAGAAAATTCAGGCCACTAAAACCACCTACCGTTGTTGCTTCTGGTAGTAAAGTATACCTTGGTTTGCTGATAAGTTGTGAAATGAAAATATTTATGATCACAAATATATTATAAATAGTTGTAGAAATCTTGACATGTGGTATCTGTATGAAAGAAAGTCTCAAACCGCAGACCCAATACTGTTTTATATAAATTTTTAAGCTAGAAAGAAGGAAAGAGACAGATGAAACAGGGATAAAATTTAAAAGATAAGAACATGAGGCTGTACATGGAAACAAATATCTGCCTCAAAGCACAGCTAGTTATAATTAAAGCAAGACATTTTATTCATGTATTAGGGCTGCTTAGGAAAACTGTTGTCAGAAATTATGGGGTATTGACAAGCTTCCACTTCTGTCACTGCCTAAGGTCCTGGGTCATCCACACTTCAGGGCATACCCTTGTGGCTGTCCCACTCCTGTCACCTAGGGGATGCAATGAAACTGCAATATGTGTTTAGCAGCTTTGTTAGCAGGTCTTTTATGATTGCAGGTTGGAATAAAATTATTCTTGCCACTTAAACATGTCAGTAGAGTTTGCAAGGTTCTCATCTGCTGCCTTTCACAAGCTGTTAAAGTGAGAGTATACCAAGGAACAGAAAACTAAAGGACGAGGGTAGTGATGGTATGGGTGGTTGCATTTGCTTTAGATGCCCATGGAAGGTGGGAAGGTAGCACTGCCCACCTGGGTCCCCATGCCTACCTGTCCATGGAAATCTCATGCTGGAAAAAGAAGGAGGGAGACCAAGGGAGACTGCACCCACAATGGCTATAGGTCTGGCTTGGGAGTGTAAGCATAAACAATTAGGCTTTGTTGTCCCCATTCTGCAGAGCTGCTGTCTGCCAGCTCTGCTGCAGCCCTGCTATCTTAAATTAACCACAGCTCAGTTCGTTGGGCCCTAAAAATAGAGAAAAGCTTATAATGAATCTTGCTTTGGTATGTTTCAAAATAATATGCTTCTGCTAACTCCTTGGCTGGGTAAGAGCATCTCTGCTACAGTGTGTTTGCAAGCATACATGGCGCTGTGCCATGTTGTCAGTTCCTCAGATGGCTCAGAGAGAGATAAACTGCTCTTCTCCGAAGAGGGATGAGAAGAGCATGCCTCAGTTTGGTGGGAAAATAAATGAAAATGGATATCCTTCACATGTGGCTGGTGTTATAGGTCCATGAGCCATCACCCAGGAAAGCACCCTACCGCTGCTGGGTATGCTTTGCCCTTTGTTTTCTTTTGGGTGCTGCATGAGTGAGAAGGGGTAGGGGGAGTATTCTGGGTTTTAGAAACCTGCTTGTGGGTGCTTTGAAAGGGAAATCAGACAAATAGGCTCCTGTCTCTCTGTTTCCTGGAGTGTACCCAACTGAAGAATAACACATTGCTTAACCTGTGGGAGGAGAGTGTGTTTAGAGTACCTCTTGGCGATCTTGAATATTAGCCACTGAACATTTCTCTATTTTTTAATTATATAGTCTCTAATAAAAGAATATAAGTGGTGGGGAAAATAGAAATTTTCTTTATTCTGTTTGAATAAGCCCTCAGTCCATCTTATTTCTACTCATTATAGGATCTTGAATCCCTTGCAGCTACTACAGACACACTTTTACACGTGTTAATAGCTTAATAACAAAACCCCTAACCATGTTTTCTTTTCCTTTTTGGGAAATGTCCCACAGTGTCGACACACTTTGTAGTGCTTAAAAGTGACCTATGTTGTTTACTCAGTTGCTCTTTGTTACTAGATATTTCTCTACGTCCTTACTCTTCATCACAGGAATCATTGCCTGCTTACTCCTTCCATCTGTCTGACATCATATGCACATTTGAGATGCTTTCATTTTGAAGCAATTTTACTGCTGGTTGACTGGATTCCTTTTGGTCCTTACTTTCAATAAGTGGGACTGCAAGGCTACTGCAATTTTTTCCCAGGGGCAGATGACATGTGAGGACATTACTTAGAGCTTCAAGCCTTCCAGGAGCCCTGGCCTTCAGCTATGCCCTCATTTCTTATATTAAGAAAAAAAAACATAACGAAACAAAACAAAAAAAGAATTTAACTGGTATATTTTGCCAGTGTGCTAAGGCAGCAGTGGCACCTCGTTGTGATGGCAAAGCTATTGCAGTGTGAATAGGTTCTGCTGAACTGAGCCATTTATACTCATAAATGTGCAAACACAGGTGCTTCCTTCTTCATCCTATATGGCAATGTACAAAAGGAACTAGTGGTTTAACCTGTGGCTCTCTTCAAATAACTTTCTGCCAGACATTTGGTTTGCTAATGGAATATAACCTTAAGAGTTAAAACTTTCCTTCATTTTCTCACTCAATTCCTGTGTGCATTTTGTCAACCCCCTTATTTTTATCTTGGCTCCTATATGCTGACACAGCACCAGTTTTCTTGTCTAATTTTATAAACTGTTCAGGCGTGCCGTTATTCACTGTTTTCTTTTAATTATGTATTCTTGTTAATCTTTTTATCCTTCCAAAGTTGCAGATTGTGATTGACACGTGGTATTAATTAAGGCATATAATTTATGACATTGGAGCTTGAAATTAATAAGTGACAATACAATTACATGGTTTGCCTAATTGTCCTTCAGTAATATAAAGATTGACACTTACGGCAGCATTCAAAGTTAAAAGCTCTCAAACAGATAGTACAGCTGAATGTAATCACCAGTGAATCTAAAGTAAACAGATTCACTGTGAGGGACAGGCTGTTGGGGAAATACTTCTGCTGTGGCCTTGTTTTATTAAATAAATGGCTGTATGTGTACAGGTCAATCTCAGAATTAAATTCAAAGTATATTTTTTCCATGATTTTCATTTGCAAATAACTTTTCTGCCATCTTCATTGGTATTTCCCTTCAAATTTCTATTCCCACCTGGCAAAGTGCCAGTATTTCCAACAATAACACTTGTTCTTGTTGATCCTATTCACATCACTGCAATTTTCTTTATGTCTCTGTATAGCTGTCTGAAGATTGGCAACTTACTATGTTATAGGAACACTAAATTGCTCTTTGTTAATAGCATAGATTATGGTCCCGTGATTGCTGAAGAATATGAGAAGTAGTATTTGGGTGAGCATTGTTAGCAGATTTGGAACTTTGAAACTTAATTTCAAATGGCATCTTTGTTTTAAACTGCAAATTTTCCCTTGAGATCAAACCCAGTCTAATCTGGTCCCCTGACTGTGCTAATGCCTATAAAATTTTGACTGATTTTGTCAAAAGAAAAATATAGGCACCTACTATATGTAGACAAGGTATTAAGATTATTCTAGTTGAAATTCCTGCAGCTTTTAAAAAAGTAAATCGCTAGCTTTGCGTTATTTCAAACAGAGAAGTTCAGTAAATACTTCAATTTTAGAATTTTAAAGGTTAATTCCTAGAGATAAGAATATTAAGAATATAAAGACTTCTTCAGCCATAATCTTCTGAAAGAATTGTTCATTGTTAGACAAAATACTATTAGTGGAATTTTAGTTTACAGCCAAATACCAGAAAAAGTAGTGCAAAAGATAAAAAAAAAATAAAGTAAAAATAAAGTCGCTTCCCAACTATGCATGAACTATTAACACACCTTGAAATAGACTGCTTGAAGACACTTGCTCCAGAATCCATCAAAGTCCAATATCTTGATGAATCTGGACTTCAAAGTTGTGAAAAAAACCCCACAGATCGAAAGTCTTACTCTGTATATCTGCCTGTGCTGTCATAGTGGTATAGAACAAAATATAAACATAGAATCATAGCCTAGTTAGGGTTGGAAAGGACGTTAAGATCATCTAGTTCCAACCCCCCTGACATGGGCAGGGACACCTCACACTAAACCATCTCACCCAAGGCCCTGTCCAACCTGGCCTTGAACACTGCCAGAGATGGAGCATTCACAGCCTCCCTGGGCAACCCATTCCAGTGCCTCACCACCCTACAATAAAAAACTTCCTCCTTATATCCAAACTAAACTTCCCCTGTTTAAGTTTTAACCCATTACCCCTTGTCTGATTGCTACAGTCCCTAATGAAGAGTCCCTCCCCACCATCCTTATAGGCCCCCTTCAGATACTGGAAGGCTGCTATGAGGTCTCTGCTATGAGGTCTCCACACAGCCTTCTCTTCTCCAGGCTGAACAGCCCCAACTTCCTCAGCCTGTCTTCATACTGGAGGTGCTCCAGTCCCCTGATCATCCTCGTGGCCCTCCTCTGCACTTGTTCCAACAGTTCCATGTCCTTTTTATGTTGAGGACACCAGAACTGCACACAATACTCCAGGTGAGGTCTCACAAGAGCAGAGTAGAGGGGCAGGATCACCTCCTTCGACCTGCTGGTCACGCTCCTTTTGATGCAGCCCAGGATACGGTTGGCTTTCTGGGCTGTGAGTGCACACTGCAGCTGGCTCATGTTCATTTTCTCATCAACCAACACCCCCCCCCCCCCCCCCCCCCAGGTCCTTCTCTGCAGGGCTGCTCAGAATCTCTTCTCTGCCCAGCCTGTAGCTGTGGCTGGGATTGCCCTGACCCACGTGTAGGACCTTGCACTTGGCTTGGTTGAACCTTGGACAGCAAACTAGTGAGAGAAAGAAAGTGGTGGGAAAGGGTTGAACTGTGCTCCTCACACTTTTCACTGTAACTGGTTAATGAGAAGGGTCACACTTGTAGCTGATTCCATTTCCTTTGAATTGCTGGGCTGCAGCTCTAAGATCACTGGTTTTGCACATTGCAATCTTGTACCACCACACCTGTGGTTTCCTAGGGGAAGGTCCTTGTTACCACATCCCACTGATGGGCTAGAAATCTTCTTGCAATGCAGAAAATGGGGCCATTAGTGCCTCAGCCCCTCAAAAATATTGTCATACCTTAAAACTGTGATTCTCTGAAAAACTTGGATGTGTGGAAAGGCTTGTTGTCCACTAGTTTTGGATCTTGCTGATAAGCAAATGAAAAATCCATCTCTAAAGAAGCTGAAAGTCTTTCTCAATCACACACTTTGCTAGCTAAAGAAAATGAAATATTATGTTTGATTCAAAAGCCAGTAACGTCCATGAGATGTTATGAGACAAGAATATGAAACAGCGTAATACCATTCCCTGTGGTGGCATTCCTCTGGTTTGTTATTTTTTTTTCTATTATACTTTAGAATAAATTTTAAGAATTTGATTTTCAGAAGCACTTTTCTATATTTTTATGCATTTGTGATTTGAAACAGGATTCAACAAGAGGTCTGGCTAATGGCATGATTTGGAAAATCAAGGCTAAGTTAGCAGGTGAAAATGGTATGGAGATAGCAGGGTGTATTGTTAAAGTTACTGAGGTGTCTATTCCTAATAATAGTTAAGTACACATGATATGATGCATCATAAGTGTCTGGTGATTTCTTCCACAGCTCTGGCATGTGGGGCATCACATAATTTTCCATATGAATTGACTTCTATGTTTCCAAAACCTCAAATATGCTTATAGTTCAAAAAATCATATATAGATTTATTGGTAAGGCTTTATAACTTTCTATTACATATTTTACCAATGCTGGTGTTTGTTTTTGAAGTCCAGCTGTGGCAATCAAAGGTAAAATGGGAGTATACTGGCAAAGAAGTCATTCCAGAGGAAGCATTCTAAAAATGTAGGAATCCTAGAAATAAAATCCACCATAGCGTAAACCAAATATCTTAGTGGTTTTTGTTGTTGCCATTCTGTTCTTGGGGGGGTGGTGGTATGTCAGAAAAATGAACCAAGTTTAAGTTGCAAGAGAATTTTTAAAAAATTCTACATGCCCTTATATTTATTCATCATATCATTCTGCACCAGCAGCCCTTCAGAAAGTAATTGGAGTGTTTGGACTGGAGACAGGGCACAGTTGAGCTGCCTGTTAATAACACTGCACATCTCAATAAATAATTCTTGATTTCATTGTCGTTTCATTGCAGTGGTTAAGGAAGGGTGACTTGGTTAAAACAAATGCAGATTGATTCCTCAAGCAACATGGTTCAACCTTGGGTGCCTATGCATTATGATCAATAATGTTTACAGTCTTTCTCTGTCCCCTCAAAGAGAATGTGCCTGCAGTTGAAGGGAAAGTGATTCTTTTCTGCTGGTGACATTTTATAAGTGTGGCAGCCTATTTCTGGGAAGTCTTTTTGTTCAATGTTGGCACAGAAATAAAAATCATCAGACGTGCAAGATGTGAATGGGCATGTGCATAGACCCCCCCCTTTTTTTTTTTATAATAGAGCAGAGATCGATAAAGCTCAGCAGAAGAAGGTAACAGCTGTAAGCAGCCTTGTACGGGGGCTGTAATCCTGGTGAATAATGTTGCTGTCATAACAGGAGGGATAATTTAATGCTGACACTTAGCAGCATGATAAATAGCTTGTCAGACATAGGCAGTGACAGAGTCAAGTGAAACTGCCCATGACAAGTTCTGAAATATTAATCTTCTACTAGACTGTGACTGTGCTGAAGGGGCAGCATCATACAGAAGGCTGGGAAGGGAGATGCTTTGTAATATAAACAAATGTACTTTAGGACAAAACGCTTTTATTGTGCAGAGATATTTCCCTTTACAAGGGCTACTATTTATACTATTTCTGTACAGTACTCCAAACATTTGTGCTTTGCAACAGTGTATTATATATATATACTCCAACATAATTTCTCTGAAATGTTTCCCATCATACTGGTAAGAGACTTTTGGGCTTAGAGGTTACTTTTTGAGAAACATTAAATTGAAAAATATGAAATTAAATTAATGTAACTGATTTTTTTTTCTTCTCTTTTTTTCCCAGCCCATCTACCCTTCTTCCAAAGATTTTTCCAGTTTACCTAGGAACCTTATTGTGAATGTCACATAAGCAATGTGGCAGGGTTTCTTATGCCAAACACCAACTGATTTATGAACTGCTCTTCCATTAGAGATGACCTAGAGTGATGGTGGATGTAGCAGACACTAGATATTCAAACCAGACCATTTGTTTAGGTGTAATTTGCTTAATAAAGTACTAAGCTATTGTGATCTGCAAGGAGATGGAGTGGTCCACATGCTACTCTGAGAATTATGTATCAGAGACTCTTTCACTCCTTTTGAAAACTATATGATTACCAAGCCTCCTTGTGACAGGCAAATGTTCTGCCTTCATTCAAGATCAGGGCTGAAATAAATAAAATCTGAGCAAGCTATGATGGACGTGCACTTAATGAAGATAACGCAGGATACAGCAAGCCAAGTAATAAGGTTTGATATATTGTGCATCAACTTAGAGAGGTGCATGTGACTGCTGCCAAAACAATATTAGCAGTGGTCTGGTGGTAACAGTAGTGAGAAGCATCTTCTAAAGTTTATCAGTTTGCCATAATAGTAATCATATGCCTATGATTATGATCTAAAAGGTGGTAGATTTCATTAGAAAAATTCAGGGCTTAATGGCTGTAAATGTGCATTGTCATCTTTAATAGTACTCTAACTTCTGTCTTGAAGAGATTGTAAATTGAGCTGTCAATGAAACATTGGCTCAAGGTCTTACTTATTCATCGATGCAGCATGGGTGGATTGAGAATGCAGCATAGAATCATAGAATAGTTAGGGTTGGAAAGGACCTTAAGATCATCTAGTTCCAACCCCCCTGCCATGGGCAGGGACACCTCACACTAAACCATATCACCCAAGGCCTCGTCCAACCTGGTCTTGAACACTGCCAGGGATGGAGCATTCACAGCATCCCTGGGCAACCTATTCCAGTGCCTCACCACCCTAACAGGAAAGAATGTCCTTCTTATATCCAATCTAAACTTGCCCTGTTTAAGTTTTAACCCGTTACCCCTTGTCCTATCACTAGAGTCTCTAATGAAGAGTCCCTCCCCACCATCCCTATAGGCCCCCTTCAGATACTGGAAGGCTGCTATGAGGTCTCCACACAGCCTTCTCTTCTCCAGGCTGAACAGCCCCAACTTCCTCAGTCTGTCTTCATACAGGAGGTGCTCCAGCCCCCTGATCATCCTCGTGGCCCTTCTCTGGACTTGTTCCAACAGTTCCATGTCCTTTTTATGTTGAGGACACCAGAACTGCACACAATACTCCAAGTGAGGTCTCACGAGAGCAGAGTAGAGGGGCAGGATCACATCCCTTGACCTGCTGGTCACGTTCCTTTTGATGCAGCCCAGGATACGGTTGGCTTTCTGGGCTGCAAGCGCACACTGCTGGCTCATGTTCATTTTCTCATCAACCAACACCCCCCCCCAAGTCCTTCTCTGCAGGGCTGCTCTGAATCTCTTCTCTGCCCAGCCTGTAGCTGTGGCTGGGATTGCCCTGACCCACATGTAGGACCTTGCACTTGTCATGGTTAAACTTCATGAGGCTGGCATCAGCCCACCTCACAAGCGTGTCAAGGTCCCTCTGGATGGCATTCCTTCCCTCCAGCGTATCAACCGAACCACACAGCTTGGTGTCATCGGCAAACTTGCTGAGGGCGCACTCAATCCCACTGTCCATGTCAGCGACGAAGATGTTAAACAAGACCGGTCCCAACACCAATCCCTGAGGGACACCACTTTTTTACTGGTCTCCAGTTGGACATTGAGCCATTGACCACAACTCTTTGTGTGCGGCCATCCAGCCAGTTCTTTATCCATCGAGTGGTCCATCCATCAAATTGATGTTTCTCCAATTTAGAGACAAGGATGTCGTGTGGGACAGTGTTGAACACTTTACACAAGTCCAGGTAGATGACATCAACTGCTCTACCCCTGTCCATCAGTTCTGTAGCCCCATCATAGAAGGCCACCAAATTGGTCAGGCAGGATTTCCCCTTAGTGAAGCCATGCTGGCTGTCACCAAGCACCTTGTTGATTTTCATGTGCCTTAGCATGCCTTCCAGGAGAATCTGCTCCAAGATTTTGCCAGGCACAGAGGTGAGACTGACTGGTCTGTAATTCCCCGGGTCATCCATTTTCCCCTTCTTGAAAATGGGGGTTATATTTCCCTTTCTCCAGTCGTCAGGAACTTCACCTGACTGCCATGATTTCTCAAATATGATGCCAGCGGCTTCGCAACTTCATTTGCCAGCTCCTTCAGGACCTGCGGATGGATTTCATCAGGATCTGTGGACTTGTGCGCGTTCAGATTTTTAAGATGGTCTCGAACCAGATCCTCTCCTACAGTGGGCTCAAGGTCTTAATTCTCAAGCATGTTTGGCTCCACAGCCAGCACAGTACCTAAGAGTCTCTGTATATATCTGGCAACATATTGCCTTATTAACATTGAAGGACGGTGCCTGGACAGGGTCTGAAGTGGCTGAAGAAACACCAGTGTTTTCAGCAGTCTCATTCTCTAACACATACATTGGTCGAAGTGCCACATAGTGCTGTTCTGAAATTCAAAAGGAGACATGTACAGTTGTGTGAAAGACTACTGGTAGTTTTTTGTTAAAAGGCAAGGTGAAGTCTGCAAAGAGTTGAATTACAGTTCTTAGTATAAGTACTGTTTCTTCAAGTTCAAGGAAGTACGATGAATACAGATTACATGAAAGCAGACTTTAGAGCAAATCAAATGAAATGGGATTCTATCTTGAAGTCAAAAGGCCCAAGCTACTTCATCCCTGTTTGGGAAAAGAGGAGATTATGTTCTGATTCTAAAAGCAGTTCAGTATGCTCTCTTCAATAGCATTAAGATTTGAATACGTTTCATTTATTAATGGTTTTAGTGTAGAAAACATTAAACACGGTGCTGAAGCTCTAAATAGTAGCATCAGTAGGTTACTGAAAGTGAAATATTATTAGGACTTGTCTTCTAAATTGGATCAACCAGTTGTTTCTGAAGTGGCATGCAAAATGGACGGGCCAGGCCTGAAATATCATAGGTTAGAAAAACAGTATTGTTTGACCCATTTTGCATGGGAAGTGACTTACAACTTTCAGAGTTTGAGAAATATAGCTCTCTTGGTATGTGTATTTTTTGAAAGTGGTGTATATATTACGTATGTACAATATCCTGATCATTTTGTGCCTTAGAGCCTGACTTGGCCTGTTCATGTCAATAGGTAGTTAACTTATCTAGATGAAATATATTCTGAAATTTTCACAGCAGGATACTTGCACTAGTCCTTTATGCAATTGCTGTTGTCTCCAGTGCTGACAAGGTAGACTGTTTTGGAGTCAGCTCCAGTATTAAGAGAAAGTTATTTGTACTCACTAATTACCATACAATCTTAGAATCATAGAATAGTTAGGGTTGGAATGGACCTTAAGATCATCTAGTTCCAACCTCCCTGCCATGGGCAGGGACACCTCACACTAAATCATGTCACCCAAAGCCTCGTCCAACCTGGCCTTGAACACTGCTGGGGATGGAGCATTCACAACCTCCCTGGGCAACCTATTCCTGAACTTGTGCGCGTTCAGATTTTCAAGATGGTTTCGAACCAGATCCTCTCCTACAGTGGGCACAAGGTCTTCATTCTCACAGTCCCTGCATCTGCCTTCCAAGACTTGGGTGGTGTGGTCAGAGCCTTTGCCAGTGAAGACTGTGGCAAAGAATTCATTCAGAACCTCAGCCTTCTCCAAATCCCGTGTAGCCAGTTCTCCCGATAGCTTCCGGAGAGGACCCATGCTCTCCCTAGTCTGTCTTTTATTTGCAATGTAACTACAGAATCCCTTCCTGTTATCTTTCACGTCTCTAGCCAAGTTTAATTCTAACTGGGCCTTAGCTTTCCTAACCTGGTCCATAGCTTCCCAGATAACAACCCTGTATTCTTCCAAGGCTGCCTGTCCTTGCTTCCACCTTTTATAAGACTTTTTTTTTCCGTCAAATTTTCCTCAGCAGCTCCTTATCCATCCAAGGAGGTCTCCTGGCCTTCCTGCTGCACTTCCGTCTAGTTGGGATGCAACACTCCTGAGCTTGTAGCAGGTGATCCTTGAATATCAACCAACAGTATTGGGCCCCTCTGCCCTCTAGGACTGTATCCCATGGAACCTCATTAAGCAGGTTCCTGAAGAGGCCAAAGTCTGCTCTTTTGAAGTCCAGGGCAGTGAACTTACTGAACGCTCTTCTCACTGTCCTGAGGATCTCAAATTCGAGCATCTCGTGATCGCTGCATCCAAGGCTGCCCTGGAGAGTCACATTTCCAACGACTCCCTCCCTGTTGGTGAGCACGAGGTCAAGCATGGCACCTCTCCTTGTCGGCTCCTCTATTACTTGCAGAAGGAAGGTGTCTTCCACACAATTGAGGAACCTCCTGGATTGCTTGTGCCGGGCCATACTGTCCTTCCAACAGATGTCAGGGTGGTTGAAGTCACCCATGAGAACAAGGGCCTGTGAGTGTGAGGCTTTTCCTATCTGTCTATAGAGTGCTTCATCCGCAGGTTCTCCTTGATCAGGCGATCTGTAACAGATCCCCACAGTGATGTCTCCCATAGCTATATTCCCTTTAACCCTGACACACAAACTCTCTGTGGACTGCTCACCTGTCCCCAGATAGAGTTCCATACTCTCCAGCCTATCCCTAACATAAAGGGCAACTCCCCCCCCACCTGCCAGGCCTGCCTTTCCTAAAGAGCCTGTAACCTTCCATTCCAACACTCCAGTCATAGGAGCCATCCCACCATGTTTCTGTGATGCCTATTATATCATACCCCTTAGACATGCACACATCTCTAATTCCTCTTGTTTGTTCCCCATGCTACGGGCGTTTGTATAGAGGCATCTGAGCCGAGCTCCAAATGAAGCTGGCTCATTGGCTGGAGCGGCTGGGATATCTCCACATTGCTCCGAGCATTTATTATAGGTGCCGTTATAAACACAGTGTTAATAACACAGTGTAATGTGACTTCTTGTTCTTGATTTTTAAAGGTAATTTTTTTTTTCTGTATAAACGCACACAAACTTAGAAAATAGGTTCAGTAAGAAAATTCATTTAATGATTTCAAGAGAAACTTAAATTTTTACCCAAAAAGATAGATTTAGCCTTTTAGTCTTATGAATTATCAGGTTTTCTGTATGTAATGCATGTGTACCATAGTAATTCAGTTGATGTTTTCTGTCATCTTTTTATATAATACTTTAATCTAAACTTGGTTGGTTAGTCTAAACTTTGCTGAATGAGTATTTCTACTCATTCTTTATGTATTTCTGTTTTGGTGTTAGTGTTTCATGAATACTATAAAACTACACATCAAGAAAAGATGTTTGGCAAACAAATTTTGAGCAGAGAGATCCAGAAATCTTATTCTTTGTCCAGGTGTAGAAGACAATATCAGCTGACTTTACACAGAGTTTTTAATGTTATGTCTTAGGCAGTCCTGAATTGCAGAAGACAAAATGCTGGCAGAAAATATTTAGCTAAGCTTAAAAGTAATGAAACTGAGAATTGATGTTTGTCTGTAGTTTTATAATTTCTCTGTACATCTGAATTATTCTTTCATGGTAATAAGTATTTAGCATAATCATTTATAAGACTGAAATCCAATCTGCTCTCTTTTTAATTATTAAATGTATTTAAAATAAAAAAAAATCCAACTGGTTAAATTTTTTCCAGAAAACCTGCTGTTAAGAATCCCTATTCAGTTTGCTAAAATATAGTAATAAAACAACTTTGAAATCAGGTAGCAGAAATAATTCATATTTTTCTGAAAAGAAAGGAGGGGAAAGTTAGCAGAGTAACTAGAGGAAGTTCCTGAGTGACAACATACTCATGAATCTTCGTATACCCAATCTAGGACAATTTTTCATGTTGCGTTACCATAGCAGAGAGATTTACTTGCTATCTCATTCCCAGACAGCCACTGAAATCTCTCTGCTCTTCTCCAAGAATATGGATTGTTTCACCAGAAACACTGAAGTGGTTTTATTATGTACAGAAAAAAAAGGATGGGGAGCTAAAAGGCCACAGATTAGCATATTCATGTAGTATGTTAGGCACTGAAATTTGAGTTTCTTCTTTGCTCTAATTATCAGAGTGTAGGGAATAGTTGTCGCTTTTTGACCAATGATGAACTAATAATTTGTGTTTTGTTTTGACCAATAATTCCATCTTTAACACAAGAAACATCTCAGATGAAAGTTTTTCAAAACCAGCATGTTTCTCTGAAGGGGTCTGGCTTCAGTTAAGCAGGAAATAAGTAATTACATGTTATGCGTATTTAATAAAGCATTTTTTTCAGCTCTTTTTATCTACCAAGCTCTTCGTATAACGTTAAAAACTGATTTATTGAAACAATGGAATTAAAAGAAAGGGAAATTGATATAATGAAATAATAAATTTAATGATACATGACAAATTTGCAACAGCGATGGCATTTCAAAAGGTACAAAAAGTGAACCCTCTTCAAAAAGAAAATTTACCAATAATTGGATCCGTGTTAGGGGTGTGTGCTGTTTCAGCTGAAGTCTGTGTAGACTGGCATAGCTGCCTACAGGACAGAAATTGCCCATAGGCAAAACCCTCAGGGACATAATTTCCTGCACGATTTTTCTCTCTTGATTTCTTGGAGACCTAGATGCACAAAAGAATTGGTGTTGTCCAGTACTAACACTTACTGGGCAATCTGCACAGTCCCTGAGGGATCTTAGCATCCTGGAGTTCTTGTTAAAGGAATTCTCACTATTAATTTGGGACTATGTTTTCTCATTGTTCTATCAAACTCTGTAGCAAAGGATAAGAGGAAATGGCCTCAAGTTGCACCAGGGAAGGTTTAACTTGGATATTGGGAAAAATTTCTTCACTGGAAGGGTTGTCAAGCATTGGAAGAGGCTGTCCAGAGAAGAGATTGAGTTACCATACATAGAGGCATTTAAAAGATATGCAGATGTGACACTTGGGGTATTAGTTAGTGGTGGAGTTGGCAAAGCCAGGTTAATGATTAGACTCAATGATCTTAAAGGTCTTTTCCAACCTGAATGATTCTATGATAGGATGATAATTTGCATGGCTGTTTGACACTTTGGTGTGCACAGGATCCCTCACTATTACAGGCATCACTTTCTTATGCTGTCTCTGTTGCTCCCCCACTGCTCTCTGAGCACTTATGATTTGTTGAATGTTGCAAGGTAGAGCCAGAGTTGTCAGAAATAGAGGTGGAGTCATATAAAGATGTTAATCCCTGTGCTCAAAAGTAGGACTAAAGAAAACCATCTAATTGGTTCATAATGACAGGCAGCAGTGGAGACCCCACAGGACCTCAGCTAATCTATACCAATGCTTCGTGGTTCCTGTTAATGTGGTTTTCTCATCCTTCTCATTTTAAGAAGAGGAAGATATGTGTGTTTCTAAGGACACACACCAGTTTAATTGCATGTAGTAAATGGCTGTAACTATATTGAATGTTGTGCTGGTTTTAGCTTCATAGTAGCTCTTAGGGGGCTATGTTTTGGATTTGTGATGAAATAATATTGATAATACAGAGATGTTTTTGTTATTGCTGAGCAGTGCTCATACAGAGTCAAGGCCTTTCCTGCTCCTCACACCACCCCATCAGTGAGTAGGCTTGGGGTACACAAGGAGTTGGGATGGGACACAGCCAGGACAGCTGACCCCAACTGGGATGTTCCATACCAAATGGCATCATGCTTAGCAATAGAAAACTGAGGGAAGAAGGAAGGGGGGTTGTTCAGAGTTATGGTGTTTTGTCTTCCCAAGTAGTGTGATGGAGGCCTGCTTTCCTGGAGATGGCTGAACATCTGCCTGCCAATGGGAAGTGGTGAATTAATTCCTTGGTTTTGCTTTGCTTGTATGCATGGCTTTTGGTTTGCTTATTAAACTGTCTTTATCTCAGCCCATGAGTTTTTTCGCCTTCTGATTCTCTCCCCCCAACTGTGAGGGAGTGAGTGGATGTGTTGCTGGCTGGGGTTGAACCATGACAGATGTAAGCGAGTATACTCAAGGTTGTGGGAAGACTTTGCATTTGCAGTACAACTGCTGTTTACAGAGCAGAAGGTGATAAATGAGGTGTGGTAGCACCAAACATTTTTGTTGCTGCTGTTGTTTGTTTTTTTTTTTTCCTTGTTTTGAAACTTACTTACATGTTGTCTTATTGAATTAGGCAAATTAGGTAAAAAAAGACTCTGTTATTAAATATGCAAAATAAGCATTTGGACCTAAATATTTCTTGATTTAGTAATAGTACACTATTCCATCTGAGGTAAGTGTTTAGAGGAAGAAGCTCTCAAACACATTGTGATTATCTGTGTGATGACTCCATAGTTTATCTGATAGTTGTCACATGAAGACTAGCAATTGTCTTTAAACAACAACAACAAAAATGTTATTATATCCATTCTGTTTAGTATTGATTCTGTTAGAAACTTATCAAAAATTGCAAGTCATTTATTTTATCAAAAAAGTTAAAAAAAAACCAACAAATTTTGAATTAGAGAGACTACAGGAAAAACCTATTCATTAATACAGAAGAATTGCCATGTTTTACATTTAAATACTGTGGAAAACTTTTTCTACAAATGCTGGGATCGGTGCCATCTGGTCGCTTGGATCATCCAGCTGAAAATACTGTGTGCTTCTTGTCAAAACCACATTCATTAACTAATTTTTTAATTTTTTTTTTCTTTAAAGTCCATTTTGCCAACATTATGGTATTTTCCGGTGCATGAAAGCCATCAGTGTATCCCTTTTAGCGTTACTTTGTGGCTATTCTAATGATAGTGGTAGTTTTGCTTAGTGATAGTTTTATCTCTGTGTACTGTCGTATGTGATGGTGAATAGATGTGTAATATTCTGGAACTATACAGCTGACAACTTCCTTGTCTTTTTTTTTTTCTTTAAACAACTTGATTAAATGAAATGTCATTAGGAACATATTTGCTGGGATTTTGCTTTCTTGTAAGAGTTGATATGTTTGTTAGCAATTTCTTTCCTCAGCCTCCCCCTGAAATGATGGCTTCAGAAAAGTATGTACTATGGCGTTTTATATAACAGGAAATAAATAACGAAATTGAGTAGAGGTATGTAATTAGGGTGAGCCACACCTGTTACCTATCTGCTTCTCCTCAGCTTTGCATTAAAATGGTAATTGAGCACAGCTGCAGGATGGGCCCAATCCTCTTGGTTTGGAGTATCCTTGACACTAATGTGAATTAGTACAGTTCGTCTAGGAGGCAGAACTGATGTTCCCTTCTACACACCTGGCTTCTTGCTCCAGCACTGATTGGATAGCAGGACTTTTATCATAATGCCAGTGGTACAATTTTTAGAAATTTAGGTTTATTTATTTTCATCTGTGTGTATAGTTTTAATTTTTTTTTTTTTCAGTACATGAGCATGATAAAATCATAAACTGCAGATTTCAGGGTTTAAAAAATGAGCATAAATATACTGAGGTTGAGCAGGAATTGAGCTAATGTGATAGAAAGTGTACACTTACTCCCACAAACTCCATACCTATTGGTTCCCTGCTTTCCTTCCCTTTCTCCATACCACCTCTTGTTAGGAGACTTCAGGGAAAGAGCTGGACCACTTAATCAACCACTGAGGAAAGGAAAGGGCCCCATAGCAGCCATTGCTCAAATGGCTAGACTTTTTCATGCCACCTGGACCATCCTTTTCATCCTGATGATCTTAAAGGTCTTTTCCAACCTAGTTCATTCTATGATCCTATCTCAGCTGAAGGCTGGTCCTTCTCTGACAAGAAGTCCCTTGTAATCCTCACTGCTTGCTCCCTCCACCCACTTGCCCCAAATGCTGAACAATCTGCTGTTCCAGAAGCTGCCCCTGGAGAGGGAGTCACACAGCAACAGCCTAGTCAACATTTATGTTGAGGGAAATGTAATTTATAAAGTATTGTAGAAAAAAGCCCCAGTTATAAATATGCTAAGATATAGCACATAAAGTACACAAATCTATCTTAATTTTTGCATGAATGATTTTTGCTGTTTAAATATAAAAATAAATAACATTTGTGATAGACCAGCTTATAAAACAGCAGCTATGTGTGTGTGCACTTGTTTCTCCCTCCCACCCTGTTTTTCTAAATGAAATTGCAGCTGATGTGGACCTTGTCTCAGTGTAGTCTTCAAAGAATGCTGGGTAAATACATAGATGGTCTTTATAAGATAATAAATTTTCAGTTGGTTCACTTTGAAATCATTTGACAAGGACAGCATGCTTGTCCCTGGTTAGAAAGATTGGAACCTGCGTATAGAAACCTAAAATGATTTGATTTCCAACTCCCTTATCTTAAAATGTTTAGAAATAGGAAGGTTTTTATGATTTATTACTTGAAAGCCATCAAATCTCCTCCTGGCAAAATGAAGTAGCAGTACATACCTGTTAACCCCACATTCTGTCAACCTGTAAATGCAGTCATAGAATTTTACATGTGGGAAGTTTATTTAAGCCATGTCTTTAAGTAGTGTCTGTTTTCTAGTGCCATGTATATTTCGGTATTTATGTGAGAAGAATAAATTTAAATAAATGACCAATTTATTGTCTCATGCACTTCATATAGTCTTTCACAGAAAGTCCTACCCAAAGGTTTTCAGGAGACTTTGTCTTTCTCAGAGGTGTATTGTAATATTACCAGAAAAGTTTATTCAACACACAGCAAATCAAAGGTGAAGACAATCTAGTATAGCCTTGAAAGCTATAGGTGAGACGTGAGAAAGACTAGCAGAGATTATGTTCATCAGCTGGTGCAAGGGCTGTTTGAAAATGAGGGCTTGCTTGTGACCATGCTTACCTGGTGGTGAGTTTGATGAAGTTTGTGTGAAGAGATGAATCTGGGAGGAATGACTTTACTCTTTTGCCTCAGCTCTTTACCACTGGATGAAGAAGGTACCCAGTTTCAGATTGATGTCTATTTGTTGCTGTCTCCTGTAATGCAAAGGCACTCTATGGTCTTTGCAACTTCAGAAAAATTAGAAAGATCTCTGTGATGCTATAGCTGTCTCGGGAAAAAATCTGTTATAGGAGGCTGCTTGCATCCAGGGGCTGCTTTGACCAGTAGTAACTTACTATGGGCAGAAAGTGATCATTAGCAGGGTACAGTATGGAAAGATATCTTGTGACTGTTGTACTGTATGAGTGTCACAAATGTAGTGGCTGGAAGGTGCCTCTGTAGCATGATGTATGTCTAAATTTGTATTTTTGTAACGTCTTGCTACTTAACAAGTGTTTATCAAATGTATTGACAGTTACATCCTCCCTCAGTTCACCAGCTGAAGAAGGTATTAGGACAATAATTTAAAAAACTGGGA
>NW_026913855.1:19095000-19125000 GCF_034315485.1 Pezoporus occidentalis
GGGAATTCTTTCCTGTTAGGGTGGTGAGGCACTGGAATGGGTTGCCCAGGGAGGTTGTGAATGCTCCATCCCTGGCAGTGTTCAAGGCCAGGTTGGATGAGGCCTTGGGTGATACGGTTTAGTGTGAGGTGTCCCTGCCCAATGGCTGGGGGGTTGGAACTAGATGATCTTAAGGTCCTTTCCAACCCTAACTATTCTATGACATATAAGATTTGGAGTACTAGCTATCCTGCAGGGCATTTGTCTACTCTTAACTGTTTGGCACTATATTTATAACAAACAAATAATTTGAAAGGTTTGTTTTTTTTTTCTTCTCTTTAATTTCATATCTTTACTTCCATATTCTAGTTAATATTAAAAAAGTGGTTTTATTCTAAAAGAAGAGAAAAAAAGGCTTGTTAATACAAAGCTTAGAGTCAAGTGTTCTGTGTAATTTCCTGTTTTAAAAGAAGGAATGTTCTTTATCATGACAGTTCTGGAAAGAACCCTGTAAGATACTGCTACACTTACATCTGCTGTTCTTCTCTGGCCTATCTTCCATAAATTTATTTTACATGCTTTACTGGCATGAGAACTGAACAAAAGTCTTGGTACAGATCCTTAACTTTTGTAACTCTGTGCTCTTCTTGTATAATCTCCTTTCTGATATTATGCATACATACACAATGTGGAAAATGAAGTGATTTTAAGACCCTATATTTTTCATCTAAGACATCCATATCACATTATGAACAAAATTTTTATTTGCCTGGTTTCTTATATGCTAAGGCATATAAGAATAGATGTCTTGGTCCATTTTACAGCTATCTCCTTTTCCATGTATGCCTGTGCAGGGACAACTTTTCTGAGGCTGATATAAAGATCTTAATTCTAGCCTCTGTCCCTTAGATGAGCATTTGTGACAATGGCTGGCTGGCCGGCCTTGATGATGCAGAGTTGCGATGCCTATTGAACAATGCTTTCTTCTCAGACAGCTGCCTCCAGCTGACTCCACCCGCCAGCCAGATAACAAGCAGTAATGTTCTTCATCACATATATTTGCTTCCTCTCTAGAGATAACTTTGCTGCTTTTATCCCCAATACTTGTTGCATAGTCTCTTGTGCTGGCTTCTGGGTGTCTGTCTACCTCAAGTAAAAATACTGTGAAAGCACAAGGTGGCTATGGTGGTTAGACATGTTCTTGATGGGCTACTTCTACCTTGCACCCATGCTGAAGGCTTTTATGCAGTTCCTGTGCTTCCCTTGCACTTCTGATGAGGGGACTGTGAGGAGTCATAGTGAAGACTCTCTGAAGTGCCAAGGACTTGCTGTGTGCAAAGGGAATATTTCTGTCTGTTATGGAAACCAGGATCACCATATTTGAGAGTCTCTGGGAATACTTGCTTAATGGTAGTGAGGTGATCTGGAAACCTTGTCAGTCAGTGCCCTGTGAGGTTGATATGCATGTCTATAGGAGGTAGGGTCATTTGGGATTCCAGGAGAAGGAAATCCTGTCTCCTGGTGGATCTGTTATGTACATACCCTCTTTATATCTATCTTGGAGTAAACCTTTACATTGCTGCTGAGGTGTGCAGTTGCAACTGAAAGATGAATACCAAGATGTGATAGAAAAGGCCAAGGCTATGAGAAAGCCACATACTGAGAATTCTACTCAAACTTTTAGATAGAAGAAAGACAACTTTCACTTCTCTGAACTGCAGTCTGCCTGAATTTTCTTGTGGGCCAGCACTAATTGCAGTTGTAATGCAATGGAAGGTTGATTTCCAGAGAAAGAAATACATATTAATGTGTATTACAACATCTGTTGTAAGTTGTGTGCTACAGAATCAAGTCATCTTAATACAACAGGCTGTTTTGAACTATTTTTTCTGCAGTAATCATAGATTTCCTTGGGGGCTTCAGAACTGATGGCACGGTATAGTATATGCATGGTGGTAGAAAGGTGGAAAATTTTAATAAAAGAGGATATTTAAACATAAGACTTGAACTTCATAAAAATAGATTCTTTTTTCCTGCCATCTTATGCAATTCCTGAGGATCAGTGAGAGCCTGAGAGAAAGAAAATATAATGGTTTAATCTATATGTTCTTTACACTATTCATCCAAGTACCCTGGGTGGGGTTCTCTATGTTCTGAAAAGTCCTAAAACAAATTACCATGTGATATTGTTTCAGACATAAAAATATTCTACCATTGAAGCAAACCAAACTGTAAATTTCAAAATAGAGAATAAACCCATAATTACTGCTTTCATTTATTCATACCATATTAATGCAATATAATTATCTGGCAGGCAGGATTTTATGAATACTCAACAGAAACCTACCGAATGGTTGTTCTAATGAACACATAAAAACTAACACTTTGAAGCAGTAAATCACATTTTGTTACTTTTAAAGTGAAAAATGCTTTTAAACTTTATACTTGAAAATAATGTGCTTTGGCACCCTGCAAAAGGCTCTTCTGACTACTAGTGTTTGGAAATATTTCAAAATGGACAGAGGTGACAACGGGATACTGTAGGAACTGTTATGTAGTTTTGCAGCGTGTGTAGTGGTGGTGGTTGTTTTCCCAAGTAACCATTACATGTGGTGGAGCCCTGCTTTCCTAGAGATGGCTAAACGCTTGCCTTCTGAGAGGAAGTAGTGAATTAATTCCTTGTTTTTCTTTGCCTGTACACACAGCTTTTACATTCCCTATTAAGTGGTTTTTATCTTAACCCATGAGTTTTCTCATTTTTACCCTTCTAGTTCCCTCCCTCAGCCCACTGAGGCAGATGTGAGCAAGTGGCTGTGTGGCACTTAGTTGCTGGCTAGGGTTAAACCATCACACCTATTTAAAAAAAACAAAACACCACCACCTGAGATAACCTGTGATGAAGTGTTATTAAGGAAATGTTTTACTAGTTGTTGCCACCTTTACATAGCCCTAAACCACCTTTTAGAGTATGCAATGTGAAGTTAAGCCACAACTGTAATTGGCAGAGTCAATTTTAAAAAGGATAAAAAATGAGGAAGAAGGCAATTAATACATATTTAAGGCACACATAACTAACTTCTCCAGGAGTTTCTTCTTTAACCTATGTTGTCCCATGTGCAAACCGTCAATGACCTGATCTAGTGGGGGTCATATTACAGTTAACCTATTTCGTCATGAGAATTGATGCTGATAATTGATAATAATCAATTAGAAGATTGATTATTACACTAAAAATTTCTTGTTTGGTTGGTTGTTTTTTTTTTTTTAAATGTTCTTTCTCCTCATCCTTTGGGGAAAGTTCTACCTTCAAAACAATCTTGATTTTGAATTATTTTTGTGTATTCCAGGGCTTTCTGGGGTAAGGAATGACACAGAAAAACATGCTATGCTTGCACATTGGGCTACTGGTGACTGGACTGTGCCCTCCTGTATGGATGTTGCATCAAAGCCAAAGATGGAGGGAAAATTTGTTATATTTAATCTTCAAACTTTTCAACATAAACTAGGGAGGAGAAAAGTATTGACACTCAAACCTTCATTGACAGTGAAAGATCTTTGGGTTCTTTTTTCCCCTATAATTGAATTTGCTAACCAATGCTAAGCATTTAACACCTTGGGGAAAAAAAACCAAAACAAATCCCTGGGAGAGCATGGTGGAATCTAATGATCTTTAAATAAGAATTGTAAGTCAAAGTGCACAAGATGCAAAACAATGTGGTTAACTGTCTCTGTAATGGAACAGAAATTATCTTCTGTAAAACTGGTCTAATATAAGCTAAAGCCATTTTCTGTTAGAGAGCTGCCATGCACTAGAAAGGTCAGGAAGCTCATTTTCCTCAAGTCTCAGCCTATAACACTGGTGCAAGTATAACATACCTAAATAAACATCCACAATAATTTTTGCATAAATGCAGAGCAACATGAGAATTGAGATGCGATTATTTAGCATTTGTGGGGGAAGGAGATGGTTTATTTGATATGTCAAGGACTGACTCCCTTGAGAGACAGACTGCTAAATGAAATGTCTAAATTTTTACAATATATTAGTACGGCAGCAGCGTTAAACATGTATCTGTTATAACCATCGCACGTGCACTTTCTGCCAGGTCTTGAACTATTGCTAATCAGCAGTTTTAGGAGTCTTTGGGTTATGATTATTGCCAAAAAAAGCACTTAATTAGGGTAATTGACTAGGTAGTGCTGTGAATTTAGTATGCCTAGAGTTAAGTGGTTAACTGTACCTGAAAACGTAGTTTTACAAGGCCTAGGGTGCTAATGTTTATCAGCGAAGTACTGGAGAACAAGTGGAAAAAAATAGTTGTTTTTTTTTTCTTAATGTTAGCTTCTCAAGTCCTCCCTGCATTATGTTAAATGGCTTGCTTAAATCCTAGACACGGCTGGAAACTGTTAAATGTGCAGTGGCTATTTCAACCAGGCCCTTCAAAACAGCAAAGATTTGCAAGACAGAGGTCCTGATTCCCCAGGCCAGTCAATGACATTTGGATAAAGCTATTCTGTTTCAGGCTGTGGAGGTCAAAACCGATTTTTGCTCTATCACCGATAGATTTTTTTGAAGCTACTTTTATATCTGTACTCCAAATCTGACTGTTTATCATTAATCAGAACTCCCCAGTGTCAGCTTAGTTGGAAGATGGCAGAATCCCGAGTCTGGTTGTGAGGCTGTGGAAGATGGGAATGAGGATACTGAACCAATAGTTGGTGTCTTCAACAGAGCTGTAATGGAGGGAGCGTGAGGGACCTGAGTGTGCGTCAATGGTGCTATGATGCATGTGCTGCACCCTGTCCTATTCCAAGAGCAATGGGTGGGCAGGATCTTGCTCTTATTCACAGACATTCTGTTAACCTAAGAAGTGCACCTGGCTCACCTAGTTTAAATTTATTTACATTTAATCTCATGTTAATTTAGTCAGTTATTTAAGTTTAAACTCATGTTCATTTAGTTCAAACCTCACCTGGGTCCTGCCCTAAGAGAGTATCATGTGTGTTGTGTTTAGAAACTGGGAATGTGGGGTACTGTGGCCAGCAGAGGATGGGGCACATCGTGGTTGTGGTTTGTTTTTTCTGCTTTCCCTGTTCCCTCTTGGCTGGAGACATGTGACTCATTACATCACTCACATTAGTATAAGAGGGAGCTTCCTCTTCCCAGAAGCCTAACCTACACTTTGGTGTCTTTATCCTGGAGGATGTTCAGGTAAGGTTAAAAGGGCATTAGAATAAGAAAGAGTCCAAGCTCTTGTGTCAGTTTCCAGCTGCAACAGACTTAGCAGCATTAAAGATCCCTAGCCCGTCTTAGGGCTGGTCCTTAGACCACTGGAGTAAGGCTGCATGACTAGCTATATTCACAGACACTTCAGAAGCATGAGACCCCAATCCTGGACAGGGGTTGTCCAATATCTATCAACTTATCCAATTAATCAATTATCCAATATCTATCAACTAGAGATATATACTGTAAACTAGAATAGAAATAGTTAAAAAGTAATAAACTAATATAACTGACTTCTGTGAACTAATAATAGTGCTCTTAGTTGTTTTTTGTCTAAAGAAATGCATCTTTCTGGAGAAAACTAAGTGTAGCAACAGTGTGATTATGTTTGATAGTTGGTATTTTATTGAAGCTTCCTTTCTCACAAGATGAATTTGACCCCTGTCTAGAAGTTCATATTTCTTTACATCCAGTGATAAGTAAAGAACAAAATCCTACCTAATCTATAGTATCTGAAATTTGTATGTGCCTGTGTGGAGTCCTTACCCCATGTGCACTGGTTTTGGACTTTTTTTTGTTCCTTTTTTTTTTTTTTAATTTTTTTTTTTTTTTAATTTTAATGGTGGCAAGCCATTAATCACTTCACAATGAGTGTAATTGTTAAAGATCTGAGAAGAACATTATAGTCTTGTGGAAAGCATGAAGCATAAGGTCACTTTACAAAGCTTGTTAAACTTTCCCCTGGTTCTTGCTTCTGTTCAGGCTAATGTCTTTCAAGTTCAAAAGTTTCTCCTTGGGACAGCTACTTTCACCTGGAGACAATTTCATTCCTCTGGACGCAGTTTTTGACTCAATAGCTACTTTGTACTCTGCTACAGCATCTCCTTGAAATTCAGTTTCTGTTCTTGCAGCTTATGTCAAAAACTAATCTGCTTTACAAACTGGCAAATTGATTAAGTAACTCAACAAAAGGTATTTGTATCTGTATCATCAAAACTTTGTCCTCCAGCTGTATCTTTATGGATGTATTTTGGTTTGTATTTCTGCACAATTTGTGCTGAGAACAACAGTCTTGGAAAATGGTTGGTGTTAATGGCAAGCATGACAATACACTTGTTTTACTGGGAACTCTCGCATCTCCTGTCCTCTGTAATAAATTTGAAGGAGATCAATTTCCTCTCTGCTATTTTTATTCTTGGTTTTTTTGACTTGCAGTTGGCAATGTTTTATTTTGACAAGTTTTAGTAGTTTATCAGTTGTCTCTATAGTTTTTACCAGCTCTGGACATACCTACCATTTTATCCAAAGACCTGTAAATTACTTATTGTACTGTTTTGAACCAATTTACAGCTGCAGTGAAATACTTTGATCTTTCACAGAAATAATTGAGAAAATAATTGAGAAAATTTCTGTGACATTTTCTGTTCTCTTTCTTAATCATGTTTGCAATACAACTTCTTATCTCACCTGGTGGTTGGCAAAGGAGAAATTTATTTTCCTAAATCAAATTTTTCTGTGGATTTCACTCTACTACTCAGAATGACTTAGTTCAGCAATTTGAAGTCTTCATTTATGCTTTCCTGAAGATAGGTCTGACATTCCAGAGTTTGCTCAACCTAGTTTATCTGTAGGGCTCCTGATAGATGATGGGTGTGATCAGAACTGCTGTGAGATGAAGAGATTCTGCCCATTCAGAAGACAGAATCTTTGCTGTGTATTCTGGTCATAGGTGGTCTCTGACCCAGTACAGCATTGCTTGGGAGTACTGAGTATAGTTGCCCAAATAAGGTCTACTGGCTACAGGTGCCCTTAACATTCTCCTCCTACAAAGTAAATCCAGTTGCCAGGCTAAGTGGGTGTTGCTTGCCTGTCCCAAAATTGACTGCCCACTATGACTATAAAGAGGGTGGGAGCTGCAGCGGAGGGAGGGATTCACAACCTTGCAGATTTCTGCTCAGCTCTTCTATCCGTGGCAGATTCTGCCAGAAGGGGAATGATGCTCAGGGTGATGCAGAAGGTGGCAAATCCTCCCTTTGCAGCACAAGCAGACACTGGCATTTTCTGATGCTAGGCTGGCTTTATTATCGGGTTTTATTTCTTATTCCTGGTTTGTATTTGGGATTCATAAGGTGAGAAAGATATCTTAGTGGCAAGTAGGTTCTGTCAGAATATAACTTAAAAGGCAGTAAGTCAGCATGTGACAGTATAATGGAAGGCCTATCTTTCTTCCAGAAGAAATTGCATAGATTTGAAGTGTTACATGGGTATGGATTTGTTTGTCTGCCATCCATGCTATTTTTATTTCTTGAGATTTCTCAGGACTTTCTCTCATCTGTGACTTTATAAGGACTATAGAATATAAGGACCATCCTGAAATGTTGCAAAGTCTGAGTGCACTTCCTTCCTAACCTTGCTGTTTTATCCAAGATTTAAAAATTTAGATTTTCTTTCTCCTTCATCTGCTGAGACAGAAGTTTCTGCATGAACTGGTAACTAAGAAACAATGCTCATTACACTGACTGATGGTGTTACTGTATCAGTCTTGTGTATTTTTTTTAAATTGAAATTATATACTTCACTGTTTTTAATTCTGAATTAGAGGGTTGGAATTTCTCACAGGCTTCATGTTGTCAGAAGCACTCACAGAACTGATTTTTAATTGGCACAAGAGCTGAGGCATGATGTTAGGAAAGAATAAAACTTTATTTCTAACATTAAAAAGTTAATGTTCTCAAAAATCTCTTTGCTGCAAAACTTAAACTAAAAGTTCTTCTACTGATTGAGATGACTTTATTGAGTGGAAAAAAATTGATCAAATCATATTTGACTTTTTTAATGAAGGTTGTATTGGCAACTCCTCCTTTATTGTCTGATTTAAATACCACTCACTCCACCCTTGCTTTATTCCCTTTTTAATCCTCTATGGAATCTGTAACCACAGATGAAGTGTGTAAACTAAACTTTAGCTAATGCCTTTTTCTTCCTGGAAATATGTTAACCACAGTTCACTGATTTGTAAGCTATTATATATCCATTTTACTTCTTGTTCTACTAGTATGTTTCTTACTCACAGATTGAAGCCTTCTTTCTTGTCGGATTGAGTCTGTCATTAGTGTATTCAACTTGGCTAAGCGAGTTGTGGAATAAAGTCTCTTAAGATCCACTTTATTTCAGTGATCAAATAAAGTATTAATAAAAATTTTTCACAAGTCTTGTAAACTCTTATGATCTTTATTCCTGTAAAAGTTCAGTTGACCAAAACCAACTGTGTGTTGAAATTGTTATTCAGGTTAATTTTAAGGTCAAACATGTTAGATATTTTCAGTGCAGAAAACAATCTTTAAAAGCAAAGGTAGAATTGTCATGAATATTGCAGAATGTAACCATAATGATAAATCTGATGAACAAGTACTTTCTTATACTCACAGCATATACTTAGGACTGGCCTTTAAAGGCTTATCTATAGTCATTTACCTATTTGGTGGTAGTAAACAAAAGGAACTATATTTCCCCTAAATTAAGGAACAGGATAATTGACAACTCCAGATCTAAATACTGTACTTACATATTACGCTGTTGGCATGCCAACACAAAGCTATTGAGGTTTTCGGATGTCTGAGATGATATAATTCTGCATTTTGTTCTAGGCATGCCCGTTTCTCTGACTCTATGAGCAGCTAACATTTGGAGCTGAAGCCCAAGATTAGGAACAGGACTAGCCACCAGAACTAGGTTCATCATACTGTACACAGATCTGGTGCTTTTAACTTTTCTGCAAGATGAGGAATCCTGTCACTCAGGATGTCATGAAAGCTGCCTTCTAACCACCTGAATGAATCTCTGACTTGCTCATAACCTCACCCTCCATGCTCACCCTCCTTTTTCATCAGTCTTATAACCTGGTTTTCGGAATTTTCTTCAAACTGTTTTGCAAGTTTATTACTGTGGAGAGCACCTCAACCTCATATTCCAGAGGAGCAGAAAGTTAGCTTTAAAATAAAAAATAAACACCAAGTTCTAATTTGCACCTGTTCCAAGGCCACATTCAAGTTTTTAAGTTCTTATAATTTATTGACCTCTGAAAGCAGATTCAGCCATTTAGCTTAAGTATCTCTAATAGAACATTATGTGTTTGCCTTGTCCAGTTATTCAGGTTGGTATGCAATAGAAACATCTTGTTCTCAGTATGCTTTTTCTGCATGTTATCTAATTCCTTCAGGGAAACAGGAGAAGTGGCAGTGACTACCCTGATTATACAAAAGAGGTTGTTTTTTTTTCCTGCCTAGTCTGTCAGTCCTCTCCTCTTGTGTCCTCTTGTTGCTTATAGCAATGCATAGGAAAACTGACAATACAGAATGTATCAACTTCCAGATTCCTACTGCTGTACAGGTCTGAAGGACTGGGGTGGTGTACCATCATCTCTTAAAACATTTTCCCATGTGCTAATTGCTTATCCAAACACTTGTACAAATATGTGTGGGTTGCTTTTCCTATTTTTCCTTTGTTCTTATTCATATGATTATGATTCTATTTGCTAGGAGTTTGTTACTGTTGGTTCAGCTTTTGTCTGTTCCTTGCTCTCATTGTGGACTAATAAATGATAGCATTATGGATTTTGTTCTGTTACAGGTTTCAGTGGTGAAAAAGGCAGAATGTTAAAGTGGCAACATCAGAAATACTAAAATAGTCTGAAACAGTTCTGCAACTCCTATAAGAGAATGTACTCTATGGTCTTTTATAGAATGTTTTGTACTCTGTTTTTCTGGAGAAAACAATTTTTTCAGTGAATATTATGTATTGATCAAGATGGGAAGTCCAATGTGGTTCTTTGAAATCTGTTTCTGGGATAGGCTGTGAGCCTGCCTTTCTGTGTGGATCTGGACGACCTATTAGGGTAGACATCGCGCTTCTCTTGGTCAAGAGAGCAGGCAGGGCCGGGGAGTGAGTGCAACAGTCGGAGTCGAAACAGTTCCCAGTTCCCTCCGGGTGTCGGTTCGTTTCTGATCGACAGCGTTTTTGCTGTCACTAGATGGCAGTCTATCCTCCGAGATACAAAGGGCCATCAAACGTACATCCGAAGTTGAAGGTTCCTATGATTTGGATCAGTTCAGTCAGTATTAAATCACTTATATTGTTGATGAAACAAAAATTTATATCGGAGGTGAAATGCACTGTTTGCGCTGAAAAGCGAGTTCTGCTGCTGTGGAGCAGACTGTGCTGCTGGATTTCTCTTCTCCCCTGCCCCCATCCTTTTAGTTAATTTAATTTTTGTTTTGGTTTGGTTTTGGTTTTTGTTTGTTTGTTTGGTTTTTAGAGCGGAAGGACGAGGGGGAGTAGCAGAATAGGAAATGAAAGAAAAGTTGTGAATAAATAAGAGATTTTATTTGCGCCTTCATCGTTGCTAAACCAAGGAGAATAGGATATGAAGTTTATTGACAAAAACCTTGCTCTGCTCTTACAGTAATTTTCAGGAAAAACTTCTAATCATTCCCCTTTAATAATAACGTGCACTTTATTTTTTTATAAAATAATAATTAAAAAAAACAAAATATTTGCAAAAAAAAAAAGGCATTTGCTGCTCTGCATGTACTATTTCCTTAATAGCCTCCAGATTGGAGTATCTGTGCTATTGTTTTATTTAATAAAAAGGCCTTTCAAAAAAAAAAAACAAAAAACAACCAAACAAACCCAAACCAAAAACCAAAAAAAACCCCTTCACTTTGAATATTTCTCCTGTAATAGTTTCAAACCCTGTTAAAATATGTTTAATATTCTTTATGAGAGTGCTACCCAAAAGATCTTGAAATTTATTTTTTTTAATTATATATGTGATGTTTTCAGAAAAAAAGAAAAGTACATCTGCTGCTTGAAAAGTATTCGCAAAAGATATTTAGAAGAGCATGTGTTGCACGGTTTTACCTTTTTTTTTGTTTCCTTGAAAATGCTCTAGTGTAATTTTTAGAAATTTAACAATCAAAGAGATCTGATGTATCCTACCTCATTTAACCATTCACTGCATGCTGGATTTTTTTTTCTCAACAGCGTGTCAATATTACATCGATATCATCATTAGGAATTTTAACAATCAAACGGATTTGCAGTGTATGCTTTTCATGATTAGCAAGCCTGTGCTGCATATTTCTATTAACAGCATGTCAATATCATCATTAGTAAATCAGCAATCAAATAGACCTGTATAGCAAGCATATGCTGAGCATCATAATATTTAGAATACAAAAGGCTTTGTTTAGCATAAATCTATTTCTGTTTCAATTTATTTTTGCTTCTTATCAGAAGGTCTAACTTGATACCATCTTTTATTGTAAAACCTTTAAAATAGTGTTTCTGTAAACATAGTGTAATGTAAACCTTTACCAGAAACTCCGGTAATAGTGCATTAGGATTCACAAAGGTATCATAAAAGTGTTTATGAAAGACTGATGGTATACTGTGCCTTTAACTTTGCAACAAAAGCTTTGATTTTCAAGGTTAACCTTAGTACTGCATGTATGCAGTTATTTATCACTTGCTCCTGCTTACCTTTTAACTGTGTAAAAGACTTTAAGATACTTTCCCTGTATATGTTAACTTGTGGTTTAAAGTCTACCATTTAGAAAAAAAACCAACAAAACCAAACAAAAACCCAAACCCAGAGTTTACCAAGACCTCATTCTATATAGATCTAATAAACTACGTTAGAAATAAGAGTGCAACCTAGAACTAATGTTCTAACATGATAAAAATGTAGTAGCAATAGGCTCTAATTTTTTGCCATATGCTTGAGAATTAATGGCTTGCCCCTGTCACTGTAAAATAGGAAGCAATTAACTGTTCTCCCACATATATGTACATATTTTGATGTGGATCGAGTACAGTGATTCATTGATGTAAGAAAAAATACTGTAATGAGGAAATTTAGTTTTGGATGTTCGAAGTGTGTAGAAATTTTGTCCGAGAAGAAAACTGAACTAATTACATTAATAACAAATATTTTTTCTGATAGTTTCCAAAAATTTTCTTTGTAAAATTAACAGAGAGACATTATGGTGCAAGTTGCTTTTATGATTTTTGTAAATAACAGTTATTGCAAGGCAGCGTTTTGGTCTTCTATTTTTATTACCTGTGAAACATCCATTTATTTTTAGACTTGCTTTAAATACCGTAATATAATAAGGAATAGCAGAGTCCTACTTTAAAGAGCCATTTGTTTGGGCAGTAAAAATATAGCTGCTCAACATTCTTAACCAATTATCTGTCTTTGTTTATGGTGTTTATGGCTTGTAGGGTAATGGCTCCAGCAGAGCTAATAGTTAGCACCAGTCTGGACATTGCAGGAGGAAGATTCACTTCTAGTGGGGATGACTACTGCAGTCTTCCCAGCCTGTGTGAGGTCTCTGCTAGGGTCATGCTCCTGACTTCTTGCAGTAGGTGAGGACAAGGACATAGCATATACTGTTTAAAGACAGATAGTTAACCTTCCCTAACAATTTCACCTTGGCTACTGTTGTTTTTCATAGCTCCCTTTTCAGAGCTGATATAGTAGCTTTATGGGTGTGGAAGCATGATTTTTATCTTGGCATTGGTTTGAGGATAGTCAGGTTATCTGCAGAAAGCAGCCTGAACTCTGATTCTCCTCATTTAAAACCAATGATCTCTGCAGCCTATCTGCCTTGAATATGTACTCCAGCATTTTGATGACCTTGATTTATATGAAAATGAATATTATACTATTTATTTATTTATTTATTAGGGACTGTAGTGATAGGACAAGGGGTAATGGGTTAAAACTTAAACGGGAAGTTTAGATTGGATGTAAGGAGGAAGTTCTTTACTGTTAGGGTGGTGAGGCACTGGAATGGGTTGCCCAGGGAGGTTGTGAATGCTCCATCCCTGCTGGTGTTCAAGGCCAGGCTGGACAGAGCCTTGGGTGACATGGTTTAGTGTGAGGTGTCCCTGCCCATGGCAGGGGGGTTGGAACTTGATGATCTAAAGGTCCTTTCCAACCCTAGCTATTCTATGATTCTATGATTTGTTTACTTTATATTCACTGTTTGCTGTGTTAAATAAGTTACTTTCCTCTAGTCATGGTAATTGTACATTCTCGACTTGCTTCAGATGCATCTGTGCCTCATGGGAGCCAGTCACATGGCGGCTATACAGAGATTTTTGTTTTTATTTTTTTTTCCATGTCATCCGTCTGTGTCCTCTGTGGCTATATCTGATGCAGGGGTCGTGAACTTTAGATTCAGTAATAGCAGAAAACAGGGCTAGATGAAGAAAAAGCCTTTTGGAGGCTCTGCGTGGATAGGACAAGCACAAACAGAAACTGCTGACAACTAAGCTTTCCTAACTGTCAGGTACTTTTGCTCAGCTGATGCAATAATAATTTGCACAGAACAATAAGCTGTATTGCTGTATATAATATTCTTTTTTTCTAATGACTCATTATCCTAGGATGATGAGGTGATGAGTAGAATATAAGTGTATTAAAACATAATTGCTTTTCTATTCAAACAAAAGCATGCAGCGTATACATTGTGACAAACGCCTAATGAATAGGAGTGGAGCTTTTTTGTTCTGTTGCAGTTTATGGCAATTCCTGACATAACTGCCTATTTAAGATCTTAATTGCTTTTAATTTTAATAGTTACCTGATAGCTGCTTATGGTTGGAGAATCATACACAAGAATATACCTCTTCACTGCAAGTGTGGGCTGTTTACAAACCAAGAATGTCAACTTCTGTGATGCAAGTTGAACAATTATATGATTAATTTTGTGCAGCTATTGTTATTGTACCATAAATAATTATATATATATTGTACCATCGTGTTTTATTTCAATCTATTGTAGAGAAAATGCAATAACAGCCTTTGAAAATATTATTGAAAAAAAAAATACTTTAGAAGATGTCTGCATAGAGGGAATTTACCTTCAATAGATGTATTACTGTGGACTTGAATTAGAATCTGTAGGCAGCTATGTTTGGTTCGCACTGGTAAAGCCCTAAACTTAAGTTTCTCAGGCTAATTATTCACTTCACATGAGATTGGTTCTAGGTAGTCACTTCTATATGTACGTTTGAATGTGAAAGATGCTAAGGCAAAACTCCCTTCCTACACGAAAGTGTAACTTTTCTGTTGCTGATCAGTATTACTGCACTATAACTTTGGACTCTTCATTATCATCAGCTCAGCCAGAACCACCATAGTGTGTGGTATCTTTACATAACTAAACTTTGTCTCTATCCTCGGCTTATTATCCAAACCACTTGAGTCCTTTCCAAATCCCTCAGCGCGACGGTTATTGAAAAAGAGCCTATGTGTCATAGCATCTGGTCAAATAGCTATATAATATGAACTATCCCCTGTGCTTCTGTTAGTGGTGAAATTTGGCTCTGAAACAGTGCTCAGACTTCTGCTTTTTCTCTTTCCTTGTCATCTCAATATCAAGTTAACATCTGGGAAAACAGAATTTGTCCAGATGTCTATCTTGCTCATATCCATGAGGTATCTGTAAACTACTTTCAATCCTTTAAGCCAAAGCTTTTGATGCCTGTCCCAAAAGCAGGTGAATTTTTCCCTGATGTTGTCTAGGTTCCTGGTATACTATTTACCAAGGGACATGAGGAGTGGTTGAAGTCCTCCAGAATTCTGATTTTGATTGCACCTCCGTCAGTATGGATGTATCGGGACAAGAAAAATGTCTTCACAGGACAGGCTTTTTCAGAGATATTGTTCCTTTTCTCCCATCATTCTTCTACCTGAGAATGAGTCTGCAAGAGTGTCATGGTTTAAGCCCAGCTGGTAACACGGAACCATTCAGTTGCTCACTCACTCCCCCAGTTCTTCCTCTCCCTGGTCCTGGAGGGATGGGGAGAATAATCAGAAGTATGTAACTTCCACAGGTTAAGATAAGAACAGTCCAGTAACTAAGTTATAACACAAATCACTACTGCTACCACTAATAATAATAATAATAGGAATAACAAGGGGAGAGAATACAACTGCTCACCACCTGCCGACCGATACCCAGCCGGACCTGAGCAGTGATATGGTCCTTCCAGATAACTCCCCCCAATTTATATAGTGGGCATCACATGCTATGGTATGGAATACCGCTTTGATCAGTTTGGGTCAGGTGTCCTCTCTCTGCTTTCTCCTGGCTTCCCCTCCTCCCTGGCAGAGCATGAGACTGAGAAAGTCCTTGGTCAGAGTAGACATTACTGAGCAACAACTAAAAACATCAGTGTTACCAGTGCTGTTCCCAGGCTGAAAGTCAAAAACACAGCACTGCACCAGCTACTAAGGAGAAAAATGACTGCTACTGCTGAACCCAGGATAAATAGTTTCAAAGCACAAGTACTCTCTTGTCCCAGGTTTCTTCCAGTTCCTTGGATTCCATGTACCGCCTCTCTCATGTCCTGTTTTTTCAGCATCAGTGAATTCCTCTCGGGTAGTGTAATCTAGGTTGCAGTACTACAGTTTGCACATCATTCCAATGCTTCTGCCTGCTGGATTATATGCTCCCAGCACGCAGTTCCAGCTCACTGGCTTTCTGTTTTCTCAGGTTCTTCAGCCAAGAGCCACAGGGCAGTCTCTGAAGCATCTGTTCTGTGGTTACAGAAGTGCTACCGTTCTGCATACTCTTGGCCTGAGATTTTTCATGTTGTGATTTCACTGAGTCCCCTTATGCATCCCTGTCATGGTGGAAATCTAGAAGTTACATAAATGCAGGGGAACCTAACCTACCAACAGTTGAGATCTCTCTGCTGTCCGGGTCAGCATCCATTCCAAAGCTATGAGAAGTTGAAAAGTAATACCAGAAAAGTGCTACTGGGTCTAAAATGGAGCCACAATGAGAAACCGAGATTATCAGATGGAATAAAAGGGCATGTTCAGGTTTGAACCAAAGGTCATGCAATTACCAGAGCCTCTTACAGAGATCTCCCAGTGCATTAAAGTGGTTACACAGAGCATGCCACTTGAAAAACTTGTTTCCTGCTATCAAAAAACAAGATTCCCTCTAAATGTCTGGTGCTCTGAAATCTGTTTTTTCTTTCGAGACTTCTGTATCTTCACAACTGAGATGAAGTATTCTTAAAGTATTGCTGTTTAAACTTTACCTTATTTATTTTTCCTTTCTCTAGCAATGTTATGATTTTATATTCGTTTGGGGAATTTGTTCTTAAAAATCTTGCATTCATCAAAAAAAATTTGGGTTAATAGTATGTCTACAGTATAAAGCTAGCACTGATTGACATTATCTGACTGACCTAGGAGTAAATTATTCAGTTTCTGGTTAAACTATGACCTATAATAACATATAGGGCCCAATGCAAGCCAAGGCTGTACCTGTTAGGGCAGGTACTGCAAGTTGCGCTGTATTTTCTGGTAGCAAGCTAGCTATAATGAAGCTTGCTTTTATCTTGCTACAGTGTATTATTGACTGCAGTATGGGCAAATGCATGCTTGTGTCTGGAATATGAACTATATTTTAATGAGTGACTTGGAATGGTGTAATGTTATTTAATGTGTTCCTCGTATGAGAGGAAGTCTCTTATGCAGTGTGAGATGGGGCAGAAATAATGTGCAGTTGTTTCTAACCAGTGAGGTAACTGGTAACAAACAGTGTAAGTATCAATGCTTTTTGTGGATATCAAAATTTGAAGCAATTGCCTAACTTTTTCAACGTGTTTGTTATATATAATAAAATATTTTTGATCCTGTATGCTTTGCCAGGGATTTTGGTAAAATTTGACCCATATACTTAGATTTTTTATAGTTATCATTAACATTGTTTTGTGGTGTGTTTGGTTTGCATAATTCTGTTTGTAAACTTTTTCACATCTGGCTGCACACTTGGAGAAGTTTCTATTCTTTTACTACTTTTATTCTGTGGGATTCTATTTTTTTTCATTATTGCAGACTTTTCCTTTACAGCTATTGCTATAAATCAGTCAGTGGGAGGAGCTAACTTTTTATATTGTTTAGGTCATTAGGATAGTATTCGGGACCTTTTTAACTCAGTATTTCAGGCTACAAGGCCCCTTTTTCAGTGGTTATGGAGAAATTTAATTTCCAGCTTGCCTCTTGGATTTGGATTCCATTGAAGTGTTTCCAGCTCACAGTTTTAGGTTTTTTTTTCTTCATTTCTTATTAATTTTCACACTTGAGTGTTACATTCCTCAAAGTCAAAGCAAGTTGTCTGCTTGTTTTGTTTGCACTTTTTCTACAAATTCACAAGTTTTTGCATGTTATAGGATTTCCAGCTTTCCTACTCGAAATAAATGGCTAAGTATCCTTTATACCCAGAAAGTGGATTCAGTGAAAGCATAGTAAATAAAAGCTCAGACTATGCCAAGTAGATCTTGAATCTACAGCTGCTGACCTATTTGTGTCCTGTCTGTCTTCCCTGTGGATATTTGTTCAGTTGTGGTTCACAAGCACTGGTTCTGCTCTCTTGCTCAGTGGTATCACTTCATAAATATTTCTGTGTCTTGCCTATGGTCCCAGCACACTGGATTTAGAATAGTTTGAAAGTGCTTGCTGAGAAGTCATTTGGCATATTATCAAATGGCCGCTGCCCAGCAATAAGCTGTAGGTGGAATTTTTATTATGAAGTTGGAAGGTCTTATGACAAACTGGGCATTTATTTTTTTCTTCCTAACTAGTTTATTTGTTTAAAAGAAAAAACAAGCCAAACAAACAAAACACAACAAGAAAATATTTCTGAGAATTGAATTGGTAATTTCATATTAAAGAGCAATAATTATTTTTTTTTTTTTTTTTTTAAATTCTGAAATAGACAGTTCTGTACAAATTTTTTTCCAATTTAGGTTTCAGGTTAAACTTAGTAGGGAAATTTATATGCTGTTCACAGTATGACTGATTTAGAGAAACTGCTATTTGCCTTTTTAGACTAAAAGTTAAAGCACTCACTTTCCATGAGGCACACACACTGTTTTCCAGTTCTGGTGTTCTGATTGAAAACACAGCCTTTGGCCAAAAACTCCCCTTCCCAGGAGTGGACATCACCTTCCCCAGCCAAGACTTCATCTGGTCCTGCTCATCCCAGTGCTGTAAATATGCTCCAGCATAGTGACCTCTCAACCTTCCCATCTGAAGCTCTTAATTTTGCACACACGACCCCATAACCTTTGGCAAAGGACTGCAAGAGTAACTAAGGGTGATTGTGAAGCCTGGTGGTGAGAATGCTCACCTGAGAGGGAAGTTACCTTGTTTGAAGTCTTGTTTTATAGAATCATAGAATAGTCAGGGTTGGAAAGATCTTAAGATCATGCAGATCCACTGCCCCTGCATGGGAAGGGACACCATAAGTCTAAGTCTATAAGTCTTAGTTTGTTTAGACTAGCAACATGTTAGTGTTGCTCGCTGTGCCTAATTGCATAGTTATGTTATTCATATCAGGCCCAAAAATGCTTTCACAAGCTGAAGCTGAAGTGGTATAAAAACAATTTTCAAAATGAAAGGCTGCCTAAAGTGCATACCTTCTGTAGCTAGTGTGCTAGCAGCATTTGTTTCCTGCTGTCTGGCAGGTCATCCTCATTAACAGCATGAATACAGTTTTCTGACATATGAAACTAATTTATGGCAGACATTAAGAACTTACTAAGGGAAGACAGAAATATAGAAGGAGGCGAAGTAGAAAATGTAGTCATCTTTGCCACTAAATAGCATACAATTAAGAAATACAGTAGTATGCTGTATGTAAATAAGTGTTTGTCTTCCAGGAAATGTGAAACAGTGTTGTCTTGTATTCTTAACAGGCTATGTACCTAAATCAGCTATAGCTGATTCCTGAGATAATTCACATCACATGGGTGTTTGTAAAGTGTTTTATAATCTTCTGAAAGCAAATATGTAACCTCTGATATACTGCAAAAGTCCTGAAGTGTCAAATCTACATGATGAGGTATTTTTAAAGCTGCTTTTGCTTATAAATAAGTTTAACTTCAGCTGAAATCATAGTAAAATAAAAAAGGGGAGAAATCCACCAAAAAAAGAAACCCCCAACCTCCTAACCCTTTTTTTCGTGTTTTTAGGATTTAAGAATGCAAACAGAACACTAACTCAAATCAAGTTTGAAATAAAATGTTAATTATTTTTCTTTAGAAGAAAAAAACAATAAGCTGTCCTTTTCCACCTGCTTCCTACTCGCATTTGGACACAAAAATCGTGCAGTGTTGTTGAGCGTGTTGTTCCAAAGTAAGGCAACAAATATAGCTGATGTAGTGAGAGTACTTGGGAAATACTGACCTTCTAGTTGGTCCTGTCCAGTATTTGAATTGCTTTTACATTCATCATGTGCAAATTCAGCTTATCTCTCTAACTGTAAAGAAGGAGGATGAAGAGAACCTAGCTTACATAATACCACTGTAGTTTGTTTTTCCTGTATACGTCAAAATGTATGTGAGCATTTCAGTGAGGCAACCACATCTTATTAATATCAGCATTTTGTCTTAATGGTATCTTGTTAGCTTGACCACCTGTGAATTGTTTATGAATAGTTTTGGGTCTGAATTGGTTCTACTATGTGAAGCTTGGGTAACCTTCCTTGGGAGGAGCAGTTAGAGAAGCTGTTTAATACTGTGTTGAGAATTGGAAGAAAAAAACCCTACCTTAGCTGTTATCTTGAGGGTAGGATAGAAAAGCTACTGAATTAGGAGAAAAGTAATTTTTGGGGAGGGAGCATAGAATATCTGAGGTGGAAAGGGACCTCTGGAGACCATCTAGAGCAACATTACATTGCAACAAGCTTGCTACCCTGGACTTTCAGGGCAGCAGACTTTGGCCTCTTGAGGGATCTGCTTGGGAGAGCACAATGGCATAAAGCCCAAGAGAGCTGGTTATATTCAAGGATCACCTCCTCCAACCTCCGCAGTAATGCATCCCGACAAAGTCAGGCATAAATGCCAGGAGGCCTGTGTAAATGAACAAGATACTTTTGAAGAAACCCCAGCATGAAGGAGCCTACAGAGCATGGAAGTGAGTGCGGGTAGCCTGGGAAGAAGATAAAGAAATTGTCTGGGTAGGCAGGAATAAGATTAGGAAAGCTAAAGCCCTGATAAAATTAAATCTAGTCAGGGACATTAAGGTCAACCAGAAAAGCTTCTACAGGGGCACCGTGAATAGAAGAAAGACAAGGGAAAATGTGGCCCCTCTCCAGAAGAGAATGGGACACCTGGCTATCCAGTACACGGAGAAGGTCGAGGTACTCAGTGACTTTATTTGCCTTAGTCTTCACTGGCAAGAACTTCACCTATGCTGCCCAAATTGCAGATCACCAAGGCAGGTACTGGTAGAATGAGGAACAGCCTGCTGTAGGAGAGAATCAGGTTCAAGACCATCTAAGAAACCTGAAGGTGCACAGTCCATGGCACCTGCATCTGCAGGTCCTGAAGGAACTGAAGTTGCCAAGGCACTAAAGGAATAAAAAGAAGACATATAGGACCACAGGCTGGTCAGTCTCACCTTGGTGCCTGGCAAGATCATGGAGCAGATCCTCGTGGAAGCTTTGCTAAGGAACATAGACAAGGAGGTGATTGTTGACAGCCAACATGGTTTCACTGAGGACAAAGCATCCCCCATGAATCTGGTGTCCTTCTATGATGGGGCTATGGTGCTGGTGGACAAGGGAAGAACTACTGATGTCATTCACCTGGACTTGTGCAGGATAGTGTCAAATGTCCTGGACAACATCCTTGTCTCTAAACTGGAGAGGCATGGATTTAAGGTGGAGCACTTGATGGAAAAAGAGCTGCCCGGATGGTCACACTCAGAGAGTTGCAGTCAACATCTCGATGTCCAAGTGGAGGCCAGTGATGTATGGTGGTCTTCAGGGGACCTCAGTATTAGGATCAGTGCTGTTGAATATCTTTGTTGGTGACAAGTGATTCTCCCTCTCCATTCTGCTCTCATGAGGCCCCACCTGGAGTACTGCATTCAGCTCTGGGGGCCCCAATACAAGAAGGAGATGGAGATGTTGGAATAAGTCCAGAAGAGGCCGCAAAGATGACCAGGGGGCTGGAGCACCTCTCCTATGAAGGGAGACTGATAGAGTTGGGCTTGTTCAGCCTGGAGAAGAGAAGGCTCTGGGGAGATCTTACAGGAGCCTTTTGGTACCTAACAGGGGCCCACAAGAAGGCTGGAGAGAAGCTTTTTACAAAGGCATATAATGACAGGACATTTGTTGGGTATCACTGAGGAGAATCTTCATCTTTATTTTTTCTGACAAGACACTAAGTTTAGCAGAGCTAAAGATGTTTTATATATACATACTGAACTAACTGGTATCCAGAAAATCCTTTGGACTGAGTTTAACAGGGAATCTAGTAAAACTTGATTTTAGTCAGCTCAAGAATGGTTGTGAGAATCAAGGCTTTATCTGTCTCACCTCTGCTGCAATGATACTAAAAGTCATGATGATGTTAACGACCTCTGAACATTACTGGTTGCTGAGTGTCCTGATGCTGTTGGGAAGATTTACCAAACAGCAAGAAGGCAAGGCAGATTTTTGCTCAGTGAAGATGGTTGAAAACTGTAATTCCCATCAGGATTGGCAGCGAGGGATTTCTTAAATGAATTGCTATAAGAAATAGTGGTTGTGTGGTGTGGTGTTTTATTTTTTTTAATTTTTTTTTTCAATTTATTTTCAGTACTGCACTTACCAGTTTTGTTCAGTATGAAAAATACTGATTATCACTTTAGGCTTTACATAGTTTCTGAATTCTCTTAATTGTCTTAAAGTTTCTGGTTTGTTTCTAGTAGCAGCAGCTACCGGCTGCATAGAGAACAGACTGGATCCTGCTTCCATAAATATGCTTGTCTTCCATTTTATTCCACGGCAGTATCTGGCTACAGGTTTTTCTTGGGACTAGGCTGCTTAGTAATACATTTGATTTTATGATATTAATATGATTTGTAATCTTTCAATATCTGATATAAAGGGAAATCTTAGTGGAACAAGTAATGTTTATATTGGTATCATTTTACTATATTGGTATCATTTTACTGTATTGGTATCATTTTACTGTTTATTGGTTATAGTAGATATTAATCTGCTTCCTTTTAGAAAACAAAAGGTGTGTGTTTTTGTGAAAACTGCTTTGTGATGTGGAAGGGGCTCATATCTTTAGCTGGGTAGAGTGTTCAAAGTAACTGTATTGGTTATTAGTAGGAAAGGGACTGAAACATTGCTTTGGAATTAAGTGAATGTGTTACAATGAAGTTATCAAAGAAATGGAGTTGTCAGACAAGTTGTAAATAGTTGCATGCTGTACATAGTTGAATGACAGCTGTACATATGCTGTAAATAGTTGAATGATAGCTGTTTAATACAGGTGAGAATGAAAACCAGACTGAGAATATATGTATCTCTCTCTACATATATTTAAAAGCAATAGTAAGAGAAGGATAAAAATTGTCTTGTGCAGCTTATATTTGGTTTCAAATGTTTGCCATCTTGAGCTTACATGGGGAATATTGAAACCATCATCCCTCATGCAGAGTTAGAACATGTTTCAGGTAACTCAGGTTTAAATAAGTCTGTATTTTGTTTTGTTATTATCTCTCTGAATTTCCAAATTTGCAAGAACATGTCATCTTGAATGCTTTCCTCTTCCCCCTTCGTGCTGCTATTCCCACCCTCCAACAAAGAGATGTAGAGAATGCAAATAAATTGCCTGTCTGAAATAGAGGTAGCTGTGGTCTTTGGTTGACATTAGTGTATTGTGGAGGGATCCAGATGCACGATACTCATCAAATTTCTATCAATACTAATTTACTAATATCAATAATAATCTGTTTCCCAGTGGATCAGCTTTCTCAACCAGCTTCTGTGCACTACTTACAGCTCTCTGAGCCCTTCAACTAAGGTGTCAATAAAGCTGACCGCTGTTCTGGGGCTATTGACAGTTATTAAAAATGACCTTGATGTAATTTCATGCCTATCAAAACAAAGGCCATATGTTAAGGATTATGAAAAGCTACAGTGAAGGAAAGCAATGACAGGCTTCTGCTGGGTGAGGGTAGAGGGAGGTCATCATATGTGAAGATTATTGGCTCCCCTCCTCTGCTTCTTTTCCTAAGGCACTGAGCAGTGCCCCTTGGTAGGCAACTGTTATGCTAAAGGCGTAATTGGAACAATTTAGAGCTCAGGGGTACACTTTTTTAAAGATCTGTCATAGCATATCATCTCAACAGTTAATGTGGCGTAAAATATCATAAACACTGCTGAGGACCCTGGAGTCCCTATGGCAGGGACCAATCGATAAGACACAGTGGATGATCTGTCTTCACTCACAAATAGAGGGCAACGTGAGGAACACTCTCACTTGCTTCCTTATTCTGCCACTTCATCAACATACCAGGCTTTTACCCGTGTGTCTGTCATGCAGGTGAGAAACAATAGTTTGGTTGTACTTCAGACATCCAAGCCTGTACTTCAGATTTCACAAAACTGTGTGGAGGTAGAGTCCAAACCAAAAATAAATTGTTTCTTGTTAACAATCAAAATGTACCTTGTTATCATATGCATAAATGAGATCACTCAATGACTTTAAAAAAAATATTTTTTCATCTTTGGAGTACAAAAATGCCTTCCCAACTTGGTAAGTGTGCATGCAGACCTCATGCTAGCTACCTGTGTGTGGAGTTGGTGCTCTGGCTCTGTAACGCTATCTTACCCCATCACTGACATCTAGGAGAAGCAGTGCAATGGCAAAACCAGATAAATGTTTTACAGCTTTCTCATGCTCTCACCAGTCCCAGCCCAAACTGCCTTGGGAATGTTTTTTGAAGTGGTACATAGATGTTATCTCTAGAGTCCCTTCAGCGAGATCTTCCTATCTTGTGATGCTAGAAGACAAAGGAGGGAGAGGCACATGATATTGCTGGTCACAACCTTGTTCCTGGGGACAGGAGCAGAGTGGCTCTGCTCTCATAGCCAGCCACTAAATCAGTGGCAAGACCTTCATGGGAGGCTCATCAGCATGAGAGGATAGACCTTAATTTACATTTCTCTAGGCAGTAGGAAAGTTTTAAAATTAATTGGCTTGAAAAAACTCATTTTGGGCCATATCAAAGTAAATTTTTTTTTTGTCAAGAAATTTAAATAAAAATATTTCTAGAAAATTTACAATTTTATACAGGAAAGTAGCACATAGGTTATTGTATAAAAAATCAGAAATTTGTCGACCATGTTGAGTTATCTAAAGAAATGCCAGAGAATATACTAATGATCTGGCTTGAATATAATATGACACATCAGCACTTTCTTTTTTTTTTTTTCTCATTTAAGTATTCCTACAGCATGAGTCTGTGACAAACCATAATCTAAAGCTACAATTGGAGGTATGCTCTCTCTGACAGGTATTGTCTCCTGCTCATATCAACACAACTCTGTCTTCTCTTTGCTCCAAAGGTTCAGGAGGTTGGTCAGTGAACTGACACACTTGAAAATTAACATAGGGGTGAAAAAGAGGGCAGAAAACGGGGATGGTTCTTAGTCACATGAGACTTTCCATCCAGTTTGCCATGAGATCACACTTTTTTTTTGCCTGACTCAGTACTGTGAGCAATGTGTAAAGGTGGAAAGAAACTACTAGAGAAGTGAATAGATCAGGGTTGGTTGTATTTTTCATATGCTTAAACACATCATGTAAAGCCTGAGACTGCTGGATTGAGTTATTGGCATAATGGGGTGATTAACACTAATGACTATCACCCTCCTTCCAAAGGTTTTTGTTGACTAAGCAAGGCACATGTGGAAACTTAGGTGTGGGAGCCTGTCTAGAGGCAATCTTCTTGTTTTTATTCCAAGATTCTTTTCTGTTGAAACAGAAAACATGACATATGGTTTAGTTTATTGAGCAAACAACTACTTCTGCTCTAAATGGCTGTTTAGAGTATGTGTGCTGATGGTAACTAACCTTTGTAATCAAACAGTACCTAGAAATTGCTACAGATGTATGAACATGTCTTTCTAGATGGAAGTTTGATCTTGAAAGCCTTTAAAACTTAATTAAAAGGTTCCTAAGGTATTACACATATGCTTTTATAGTTCCTGTGAAATTCTAAAGCTCTCAGTTTTCCTTTTTTATTTTTCTGATAAATTTTACTAGCAAGCTTGAACCGTTATGTACATCCCCTGTATGGTAATACTTGTATATCTTGCCATCTGTAATGTGCCTATTCTTATAACGTCTGTGTGAAGGAAGTAAGTATTATTGCAATTAAATTTACGAATGACCTAGGAAACATTCATAATAAAAATGTTCATGTAAGCAACATTAAATTTTAGGGGGGACTTTAAATAAATGTTTGTTCAATAAAGGGTAATTTATTCATTGTTGTCCAGGACTTAGATCTGAACAGCCTCCTTTGCTGTAAAATCTTTTTAAAGGTTTTTAAAAAGCTGCTTTACAGTAGGACTTACCTGTACTGTCACTTACGTTTTTATTTTTTATTAATTGCTGTTGAGGTTTTTTTTTTTTGTTCTCTTTTGACAAATAGAATTTTCTTTAGCTCTTTTCCTAGTATTTGCCAGGATATATTTTAGTGTATTTACACAAGCAAATCTCTGAATGTTGACAAGATCTTCATGTTCTAAGTTACTTTTTCACCAATACTGCTACCTAGTACTATAATTACCCTTCAAAACAAAAAAGAAGCAAAAAAACCTCCCACCTCAGATATATAACTGAGTGCAGAACTACTTACATAGGGATCTCCATTACATGTCGGGTAATTATAGTGGGCTTGACTTCCATGAGTCATGAAAATCATTACAACAAAGCAAAGTATAGAACAAAGAAAAATACTAATAAAAGTGAAGTATAGTAAAAATCATAAAGACACTTAAAGTCAGTATTTAAAAGATCAGACTGAAGACATGGTATGAAGGATGAATGTAAGATGGCAAAGGCTTTTTGTGAGATTTCTTCCACAGTTGTCTTGTTAACCTGTCCTTTTTAAAACTAAAAAGATTTTATATTTATTAGGTGAAATTAGGTGGCATGGTAAAGTTTGCCTTTTTTTTTTTTCTTTTAATAGAAAAAAGCAGCATCATTTAACTTCTGGCATTTTATAATGTGTCAAATATGTCATTTCTATATTACCAGATCAAAGAGTTCTAAGTGACATTTTCTAATCAAAACTGTCAAGGTTTCATTACTAAACAGAAGCAGGAAACACCTGGGATAATGGTTCAATACATATTTTACAGTTCTGAAGGAAGGATAAATCAGACTTTTTTTTTTCCTTTTTAAAGTAGCAAGACACTTTAAAACTGTAAAAATGAATATTTAGTAACATGCTAAGACAGTGTTTAAAAGTGCAATAATTTAGCTGAATGGTGTATTTTGTTAGGCCTATGCCCTGTTGTTAAATGTGTTTTGGCTGAAACCCTTAACAAAAATGGCTTAATCACTTGCATCCAAAGCTTTAAATAATAGAAGAATCCTCCCATTCAGAGCTGACTGCTAGAAAAGTGATTCTAACATAGTATTTTATCTTTAAAATTTTAGTGCTAGTGAGAGATCCCTTGCTGACAGCTGACAGAACTGAATCTATAAAGTAGTAGGAGGAGTAAAATGTGGGCCTGTGGCATGCAAATGTCTCCTAACAGCCTGCACAGCTTTTCCTATCCTACTTTTGAGAATTATCTCAAGGGGCCGAGGAATACAGAAGTGCATGTCTGTACGTTGCCAGTCGCATTCCCTTCTGGCACTACCATCTGGCTCTTGAGACATACTGCAAGGCATTTTCAACCTCATTCTGAGAGGCAGAGGGTGGTTCTCGGAAGTACCCCTATGAATTGGCCACGGTATGTGGTGTTTGTTATCTTTTTGGGACAAATCTGAATCCACAGATCTTCTGTTTTTTTTTGGATTCTTCAAATAGCTGATTTTGACATGGACCTAACAGAGGTCTGTGCTTGCCAAGCATAGATAGTATGTAAAATAGTCTTTATGTCCCTTTTTTCTGCTCAGACTTTGGCCATCTGTCCAGCATGTTTGACAATCCAGGCAGAGTACAAACTCCACATGGGTTTTTAGATGTCTGACAGAGCTATTATTACATTACTTCATGTAGTTTATGGAAGTTGTAAATGAACAATAGACTTATCTGAATTGAAGACTGAATTTAGCCTCATGGCTTCCATTTTGGGGTAAAAATCTATTAAACAGGATCCCTAAAAAAAAAAAAGGAGATACAGATGCCTTGAAAAAGGTCTCCAACAAAATAGTCTTTAATATAAACTTCTCTTAATGTAAACTTCTCACACCCTCACAAAACCGTTAGAACTGTAGAACTGGAAGATTAGTATTAGTACAATAGGTATTCTAAAGGGAAGATTATATTAAGTCACGTTGACCGGGAACAGTTCTTATTTAGGAAAGAAAAGTAAGTTCTATTAATAAGACAAATTATCTAGCAGTTACTACGGAGATTCCTCAAGCTTCAGTCACTGGTCCAAGATTAATTCACACTTTGCTAATATTCAGTATAAAAAGTAAGGCTGTGCAAAAGACATATGTTGGCTGCAGAAATCTGGAAGGCATCCTAGTAGAAAGGTTTGGAAAGATCTGCAGGAAAAATGGTCTTGCATGGGCCAGTTCTGCTGTTGTTCATGTGTTGGCTTCTTTTCCCAAAATTGAGTAATTCTTTTGATATGCAATGAAGAGACTAGTCCTCTATGTAAGTGCTCCTCTTACTTTAGATTAGTTGTTATCCAAATCAGTATCTTAAAGGACTAAAATGCTTCATCATCCAGAGCTCTGTCTCTCTCTGGCCTCTTTCATCTGTAAAATAGATTTGCTGATCTGTTTTCTCAAGCTGCCGTGGAAGTACATTTTAACATCCTGAGATCATCTGACCTGTTTCAATGCTTGTAGCTAAGAGCTTGATTCTGCTGAATCATCCGAAATGTTTATATGATTCCAGCTTGATAACCATGTCATTTTGTATGAATTTCTGTGCAAATGTTCCTATCCTTTTTAGTTTTTTTTTTTCTTTTTACTTTTAATTCTGGCACTTAAAAGCCAGCATAAAATTTTTATTTCTTTATTCTTACATTAATATTGTCAAATATCTATTCTGCTTGACTCAAAAAACCATGTTGACCCAACCTTTCCAAATTAAGTATCTCACTTTCTGACTTGGTCCCATTTCCTTTCTTTTAATGTTATTGCTTACCCTGCAAATTGTCAGAGTTCAGCTGTGTTTCCTCACTTTTGGGGTACTTGATAGGAAGATCCAGTAGACTGAATGACATGATAATGGCAATGCCAATCTGGTCTTGTACACAGTTTTGAGATGTCTGTGAGAAAGACCTTTTTACCAATAGCTATGAGAGCTGACAGAACACCCCAGTCCTAGATGTCACTGTACCACGGGGCCTTCTGTAACCAGTGTAATGCCATCATACGAGATGTAGGTTAATACAATGATCTCCATGCTTTGAGGATCTCTGCTATGAAGAAGTTCCCTTATAGATGTTATATCGCAATACTATTTACAGTTAATTACCAGATATTGCCTGACATCATTAGGAACATGGCAATCAGGTTTTGGCCCCCCGTTATTATAAATTAATAACAGAGGGGGCTAAAGATTGATGTGATGCCAACAAACATGAGAATGATAATATGAAGAAGTTCACAGCTGCATACAATGATACCTGTAGTTTCCTTACAATCCACTGCTTTGAGTTCCAAGAAAACAAGTTGTACACTAAATATAAAACCAGAAAAAAACCCAACCCAAAAAACTTTCCCTGATAGACACTAAATCTGTCAGTTTTGTAAAAAGTTAAAAATAAGCTTAAAATCATGATCTCTGACAGCAGGGAACAAGAATTAATCCTACATACCACTGGCTACTGTGTTTAACAGCTCACTTCTTTCAGAAGAAATAATGCACTAGTTCTAATACCCTAATGCACCAATTCAACCATATCATCATAAACCAAACTCTTAACTTCTTAATTTTAGCCCCCGGTGCTTTCCCTTAATATTATAATGACGGGATTACAGTACAATGATTCAAAAATTACAATGGGTAACAAAAATCAGCACAGTCAGTTAGATCTTGCTCACTGCCTAACCCTTTTCTTCCAACATGTTTTGTCCCTGTACATAAATCTCTGAAAGCTGTTGAGCAACACTACTGGCTTTTCAGTTCTATGGAATGGAGCTCTTTGCAAAAAGCAGCTGGCCAGTTGGACTGCCAGTCATGAGATTGGACATTTAAACCTAGTCTTAATGAGATTTCCTAATCAGGAACTAATTTGTTGTGCATTCTGTTATGTCAGACTTGCTTTATTCTAGTCCCAGAGAGGTTTGTGTGTCAGTAGTGCAAGAAATGTTTGCTTTAGCTGTGAAACTGCAGTTATAATTTGGAAATTATAGAATCTACTGGTAGTTTACAGTTTTTCTGTGGAAGATAAAAGATGTTCTGTTCAGGTAAAATCAAAAAGGAATGTTTTGTGTTAGAAAGGTTTGTTTTGTTTTTGTAGTAGTTTATGACAGAATGGTTAAACTCTTGGTTTAGTTTATTATGAAATGTGCTATTTGTTATTTTGCACATTAAGTACTCATCAAAAATTAGTACTGACAAGTACTAATTTTACTTACAATTAGCATGGCAGACAAGTACTGAGCACAAAGCCATTTTTTAGTTTATTTTCTCAGGCTTAAGGTGTCTTAAAATGTTTTTATTCTTTGATCTATCATGTTGTGTCCCAGTTTTATTCTTTAGCTCTGCTACCTTT
>NW_026913855.1:19130000-19185000 GCF_034315485.1 Pezoporus occidentalis
CTGTAATCTACTTGCTTTAGATTTGCCAACTTATGAGTTACTAACTTTAGGACTTATGTGTGTGCTGAAATGCTTCACTGAATTTATTCATAATTCAGTTAGTATAAGAATTTGGACAACATTTAAGAGCTTTCATGAATGAAATGAAAAATAATAAAAATTAAATACATTCTTAACAGCTTTTTCTAAATTGGCTGTTTTTTTCTAAATTTACTGTTAATACAATTCGAAGACAAATAGTCTTAATGAGGTGATTCACAGACCTGAAGTTAACTTCTAAGGTGTTGCTCTTGTGCTTATGATTATTGTTTGCTTAAGCATTTTTGAACTTGCTGAATTATAAGATCCTCACCAGATTTTCAGAAGGGCTAATCGTACAGATCACAGATTAAAGATTTAGGCAAATATTCTTTTAACAGCTTTTGCTTTCTTACACAAATATCAGCTAAGGCAATAGAATGGCAAAGCAACCTCAATTCAGGGATGTTATTTTAGGGTCTAAACTTGTGCGTGGAGCTCAGGCTGTGCCGATGTACATACAAAGATAAAGTTTGGTAATTGTTTGACATGAGGTGGGACTCAGTGATTTCATTGTACTGAGGATGCTGAGTAGTTATGAAGGGAGATAAGTGTTAAAGAAGTTTCTACCATGAATGTGGCTATCTTCAAAATCTTGGAAGATTTAGGGGAGCTTGTTAGATTAATATTGGTTTGCCTTGGATTTGCTTTGACTGAGCAAGAAGATGTTGAAGACTGCTCTGAAATGGCATCACAATACTGAAATAGTAATTTTTAATGTGAGCTTTCCCAGCTCACTTAAAAATGATTATCAGTTTCCAAATGCAGGCCTCTGGTCTAGGAGTCATACTTGGAAAAATAAAATTCAGGACTGGTCTGTTAATTTTGCAGCCCTGTCTCTTGCATGTGGGAAGGTGCCTGACTTGGTGACTGATGCAACTGTCCTTTGTTAGGAGAGAAGACCTCTTCCACAGTTAGGTGATGGAGTGGGCTTGCATGTACAATTTCCATCTATATGTGCTTGCATGCACAGTTTCCCTAAGGTAACATTTCCTATTATTTTTTTGGATCATAAAACTTCTTCACATAAGTAAGTTTATTTCAATCTATAAATAAAGCTAAAAGTGCTGGCCAAAGCTCCAACTGCTCTTTAGAATATATAACCATTGCAAAAGTAAAATAATAAAGTAAATTAAATTGTTTCATGATTTATTTCCATCAACTATAATTTTTAGAAATCCACATTTATGACTATAAATTTGGTCTGACAGATCCTTTGTAGATTAAATAAGGCTCAAGAGTTGCATAAAACTGCTATTCATTTGTCAGCTTTCATCCCCTAAAGTTGTATAGAGTTTTACCATGTCTTCTTGAAAGTTTGCTTTACTGCCCTGTCTTCTTCATCCTCACCCCACTTTTTTTCATGTGACTCTTCTTTCTCCAGGCTTCAAACAGCAATGCGGCTTTAAGCAAATTAGGTACCATGAATGTGTGTCATATAATGTATACAAGTAAGGTGAAGTTTCAGAGCACTAAAGTTCAGGAAGATTGTGTTCTCTACACAATGACAAGAAAGAGGTTGTTGCCTGGAGGAAAGGATAGAGAAAGTATGTGTATTGAGGCATATGTTTAAGATGATGTAAATTAGCCTCCTGCTATCCATCTTGACAGCTTTATGACTTCAAGGAAACTACTGTTCTAGGTTTCTCAGTTCTTTGTGAATCATGAAGATATAGTCTTTGGAAGAATAAATATGTATTTTATTGAATGAGTAGGTTATCTTATGGAAATAGTAATGTGTGATACTTGAGAACTTGGAAGTTTTTTCTACCTTGTAACTCTTTAATATGTACAGTGATGTAGGAACTTGCCTCTCAATTTAATATGTATACAATCCCAAGATTGATATAAAAATAATTAATGTCATGTATTATACTACTGCTAGGACCATCTTATTCAATAAATGTAATTCATCTAATCTAAACTGTCCAGCCCTGTAATTCCGGTCAATTTTTACCTTTTGGCAACTGTGGACATACATTTTCTTCAGCATTGTCTTACATATGCACACAGCTGATTGTCAGGGCTATTCGTAGTCCTTAAACATAAAGGTATAGGAAGGTTATGAATGTTGAATACTTGCTATTAGCATCTTAACTCTGCAGAGAATAAGTTTAACACTTTCTGAATTTATTGGTAAAGAATATTGTTATATTTTCCCCACTGAATCAGACCATTTGTGATAGACTGGATTATTTTGCCTGGCAAACATCTTGATCCATCGAACGAACTTTATTCAAGTGGGAGCTGCTATATCCTCAGCTGAAGAACAGTATTGCCATCAGTACACCTAACCAGCTAGTCTTTGTCAACTGAAAGCCAAATGGATTAGCTTAAAACACTTTCAAGTAAAAGAAGACTTAGTGATGGAGCCACACCACTGTAGCTCTGCAGTTCCCATCCTTGAGGTTCTTCATATCTAGCCAACTCATAGTATAAGGAGTTTTTGTTACCATGCTCTGCTTACCATACTCATAATTTAAGTTCCATTATTAGTTCCTGGAAGATGCCTATCCATATACCATTTTGAAAGTCTCTCAAATTGAGTCTGCTGTCTACTTTAAGGAAAATCTAATGTTTGTGCAGTAGCTACTGGAGGACAGTTGTGGCCAGGACTTGGAAGGAAAACTGTACTCTGTTCCTCACTCTGTGATTTTGGGTAGTAGCATTGTACTGGGTGTTTCATGCTTGTGTCGAGTGTAATGCCATAATTTTCAACAACCTGTTGAGATCTCTTGGGGAGAAGAAATGAAATTTACGAAGTACTGTTATGACTTATGATCACATATAACAAACAGCAGGTGTTTTTTGTTTCTTTACTTTCAGCCCTCTCCCTTCCCCCCGCCTTAACAGCTTCTACATCTTCCTTCACTTTTCCTCACCCTCATCATATGTACATGTAACATGGATGGAAGGAGTTTAATTCCTAGCTGAGTTCCTGCATGCCAACATGCAACCTAGAGTGAACTTTCTCTACCTAATTTTAACTATCCTGAAAACAGCAGCTCTTAATGGGACTGCTGACACAGCCTTAACTAAAGCAGTGTGAATGTATTGCTATAATTTATAGTGTCAGTCTATATTCCAAGCAGTTTCTCTATATACTGTGTGTTCCACTCAAACAGGAAAAGAAGGTATTCCAGTGAATTATTGTGTAATTAATCATTTGACCATGAGGGACTCATTTACTAATTAAAAACGCAAAAAGAGTAAATTGAAATAACCAGTGACTACTAAATCACTTCTTTTGACATGTCAGGAGCATTGTAATATATCATAATGTATCAGTCAGAGACATACAGATCCTACATATTCTGTTACCTTTTACTTCAGAGCTGCCAAAATCATTCATTATACTTCCAATGCAAGTTCTACTACTATTCATACAACTACCATAGCATGCTAAATTGAGATACGAGGTACTGCTCAGGTTGACGTATGTACATAGTAATAGGTAGATACATGATTCTCTGCTCTGCTGACTGTGCCTACTCTCTCTGAGTATATCATAAGGGGACAACCCTGCTGTGACAAGATGATCTCTGGGAAATAAAATTGTGGCTTAGAAGTCTATAATTCAGGTCTGTCTAGATATTCCTGCCTCTGTAATGTTTGCGGCAGATCAGATTGGTGCATCCATTACAACTGTTCATGATTTAGTACACTGGCACAGACCCACCTTCACTTATGTAGGGTAAGGTGTCTGTGAGACTGTGGGTTGAAGGATTTCACAAGTGGAGATCTGCAGTACTGAGGACCAACATCTGTGGAGTGGGGTAGGAGAGCTGGTAGAACACCTGGGACAGAGGCATCTCAAACCATGCTGAGTTCCTCTGCATTCCTGAGTTAGACTCTTGAGACTCAGGTCTGCACAGACTTAGTGTTGTGATTTTTTTTAATCCACCATAGCCTTTGAAAAGCATTCAATTTAGTTTTTTATTTTGCAGTTAGAATTCCTGTGCCATCTGGTTTTATAATAGGGATGAGGGAGAAGAGAATATGAAGTTCCTTTTATTGATGTTAACTGAAAAACTTCTGTGCTGTTAACCTTGTAAACTGAAGCTTTGTTTACTTTGTGTAGGTAATACATGGAGATGGCTGCAAAAAAGGATGGTAGGGATGTGAGAAGTACAGTTCTAATTTGAAAAACAGCTTTAAAATGTTACTTTTATCTTCTTGGATTTGTTCTGCATTCAGTAGGAAACTAATCTATATCTCATATTAGTAAATATAAGATTTATGAATATGATTTTATGTAAAATCATCTTAAGGAGTAGAGCTGGAGTCTCTCTTTTTAAAAAAATAACATTACATTTGTTTGTCTATCTCCAGTTAGGATTAATCAATTATTGCATTCACATGCTGATATGTTGAAGAAAATAGTGCTTACAAGTAGGGTGACTTGCGAGTCCTCTATCGGTGTTGGAACATAAATGAAAAAGGTAGTATGCCCATTTAACATTCATGTCCCAAGCTGAGCTTCCAGGCTTGTAGCAGGGATGTTTTTCATTTGCTTAATTGGAGAGGCAGATCCACTGCTGCCTTATTATGATGTTTTCATTGGAATGGTTTAATTTGGTTTGTCAAATAGTCTGGGGATTGCATAATATTAAAGATTGTAGGTATTAAGCATTTAATGCAAAACCTTCTGGTTCATATGGCAAATTGTGCTTTTTGCATTCTAGAATAGTGAAAATTATTTTCTTTTTATACCTTTAATTCATTAATTTACACTAATCATGAAAGTGGAAGGAAACAAAGTTACATTTTTGGAGCAGGAAGCTAAGAAACAGGTAATGGTTTCTCATTGATTAGATAACTGTACTGGACTTTTCCCTGAAGAGAAACCCCAAATGCAGAAAACCATCAGTTTTTTTTAAATTACAAGGGGAAAACAGATGTTCTGGGGGGGAGGGTTGTGGCATGACAAATAGCACTCTTTAGAAGAATTTACAAATATAAAATAAATGCAGGATGACCATGCAATATTAGATTAATTTATTTATTTTAAGACAAGATGAATATTTCTAGGAAAACTACTGGGCTGTTTAACTTTTAATTCCCAAGGTCTCATGTTCAGAGCCTGTAATAATGTTTTATGTTAGAAAACATCTTGTTTAATAGTTATCTGCTCTCTCTACTTGTCTTCAAATATTGTGATTTAGATAGAACCCTAATGCACAAGAGCAACTTGTCCCCAGAGCATTATTCAGAATATAAATTAAGTGATATTATAACAGAGCCCTCACTTAGCTCAGCATAATGAATATGAAACATCATGTACTAGTGACCAAGGTCATGGTATGAGAATGAATTACTCTATTAACTTCTCTTTTAAGTAGCATTAGAGATAATAAATAAAGAGACTAAATGCAATTCTGAATAATATTATTCATGCAAAAGTAGCATACTTTATCTTGCTAAAACAATTAAGATCTGTTTTGAAGATATTTTACACTTTGGAAATATGGAGCTTAGAAGTGTTTATTGTATGTTGCAGAATGCATCAGCATTAGCCAGTAATGCAGATAATCTGATAAAAATCGAAAAGCTGATTTGTATACTATGCTAATTCAGGATCATCTCTTTGGCCCTAGGTACTGCCCAAATGCTCCATAAGATTATGGCAAGCTTTAGTAGTGATATTAGATTAAATTCAGTTCTTTTGCTTATAACTTTATTTTTTTTCCCTTCTTTCCAAAAAGGAAATTACATCCATCATTCTTCTCTATAAACCCTCTTTAGCTGCCTGCTAAGTAGTATAAAATATTGTATTTTAAGCCTGGAATATTACTTTTTTTTTTTTTTTTTCTAGACATATTTAAGCCTCCTCTCTCTGTTATACAGTATATTATTTCAGGGATAGAAAGTTTTGCTATTATTGTAATACCACTATATCTGAACTATAAAGAGACTTAGTGATTTGCCATGCGTTCCATAGTGTGCTCACATGTGTTTAGTGGAAATGTGAGAGCAGCTGATAAGAGATTACTCTTCAGTTTGCAAGTGACCACAGCACATGGAAACCTAAGGCTGTATTTGGTTTTCTAGTTGTGGATTGCTGTTTTTATTTTTCTTTTTCAGATTTTCTACAGCATGAATGTGGACAAATCTATTATACCACAGACAGTCTGCTCCTGCTGCTGATCCTGTGTCCTCAGGATTTTTATGGCAAAGTGTGGAGTGTTTTAGGGAAGAATGTAGTGCAGAGTTCAGTGTACCAGAGGCTTATTAGGCTGTCCATGAGTGCACACTCTGAGACGGTAAAGTAACCAGTACCAAATCTGATCCTGTTTCCAGAGAAATTCAGAGCATTAAGACCTTCCTTTCTTGTTTGTGGAGAAATGTGGAGGTTAAAATCCTCTGCTGTTGTTCCACTCACTAATATCTTCATCTGTACAATAACAGAATTCTCATGGAACTTCCTGTAAATTCTGCAAACCTTTTCTGAAGTCAGGAGAAATGTTGTAATTAAGAGCAAAATTCTCGCCCTCTGTAATTTAGTAGGAAACAGCATGTGTAGGCAACTCACACTCAAAACTCTTCAATGTATTTTATGTGCTTGCTAAATAGCACATGTGGAAAACACAGTCTTTAATGTGTACACTGTCTTTATTGCTCACAAAAATAGTTAAGTGCCTTTACATGTCAAATATGTGAAGTATACACTTTTCTGTCTTGGGTCACAATTTTTTTGTGTCAATATACTTAAGGCCTAATTCAGATTATATAACAGTTTAGGGATTTTTTTTTTTTTTGCTCTTAATTATGCTGGGGTAAAGCTCATCCATGTGCACTGTTGGAAATACCTGCTGTCCAGTCTGCTGTTTCCCTCAACACTTTGCTTCCAGAGGTGAATGGTAGCAGCATGGCCATTATAGCTCAATAAAGTTTTAAAAGATAGTTTGGTGCATTTGTTGCATTTCAAATTGCAGAAATATTCTGTCCTCCCAGCCTCTTGTCAAAAGCAGAGGGCCCTGGGGGAAATGAACCACCGTAATTAAGATTGTAACATAGCTCTTCAAAGCACAAAGTAGAGCCAGGTAAATGAGAGTCCTTGTGCTGTTTATATCAGCTTCTTAATTATGCTTAATGTGACCAGCTCAACTTGACCCTACATCAATTCTGAAAGTGTAAATAGACCTAAAGTTTCAAGGGTATGATCACATTACACCTTAATTTACAAAATGTGTATGTACGTGAATGAAACAGATTTAAATATTTTTAATAAGCCAAGGGACATGTGTTCAAAGGATTGCTGGAAAAGGAATTAAAGTATTAGTTTCTTTTATTTTATGATTAATGTTCTTCTTTACATAAGACCTGAAAGTCTAGCTAAGATCATGAATGGCATGTTGGGTTAAATCTTTCTTTGCTATAAAGTATAGTCATTATATCTCAGCTAACTCTAACAAAATCCCTAATATCTATGCATGCCTTGAGCCAAAATAGGTCAACTCACGGACTATTGCATTATATTTTATTATTTAAACTTTAAGTGATTAGTTTAGCACTTAAAAGCTTTGCAAAGAATTAGGTTACTGTTCTTCTCTTTATCCATAAGCAAACTGACATGCAGATGGACACTGAGCAGACTTGTTCCGTGTTTTCTCTCAAGGCTTTTCCCAAAAGGGAAGGGCTGTAATTTTTGCACCAGCTGTTAATTTCAGCATTAGAATTTAAATGCAACATGTGGAAAATACACCTATGGTGAAGATTTTGAGTTTTGAAGACAAGGCCAGATTTTGCATTCAGTCTCAGAATAGTATTGAAAAACACATGTTAAGAGAAGGAGAGGGAAAAAACCTGCTGCTTATGGCTATATCTGATTTAGGTAACAGAAACCAAATGGGAAATAACCTGATCCCAGCAAAGTCAAAAGGATTTTATTTATCAGGAAGGGTTCTTTATCTCTGATGTAAAAGGAACACTTCGCAAATAAATGGATATGATTTAATTAATTACAAACTCAGGTACTTTCTGGGCTTTTGTTATTCATAAAACATAAAAACTGTTGTAGTTGAATTATATACTGAGTTACATAGTTAGAATACTGTTAGGAAGGTCTATTCTGCAAGTTGATTTTCTTAGGTTTCCACTGAGGTTTTAGTCCTTAATTTTGTCGGATTTTCTTTCATAGTTTCATTTTAATTTATGCATAATGATGAATGTGACTAAGTAATCTGGTAAAGGTGTATGGGATGTTTAACACACATCTCATTGAGTGAAATCATAGCTGAACTTTTTGCCCAGTACTGGACAGATGGCAGAGTTGAACGTTACCAGAACCCTTACTCTCTCTATCACATTAGGAGCCAGGAACATGATGTGTGCTGTCAGCGCTAGCAAGAAAAATATATAGGTACAGGGTTTTTTATTTCAGAAATGAATAGAAGATCTATAGTCTTTGAAAAGTAGCCTGTTAATAGTTTAGCTCTATTTTCCTCAAGCATGGTACTTGCCATTTGTCAGCCTGTGTCTTCTATGCTGTGGAAATAAGTTGTGTAAGTAGGTGTAGAAGCTGCTGGAGTCCTGGGAACCATCTGAATTGAAACAAGTGTCTTCATGGTACTTTAAAAGAAAATAGGCACAAAATAACATGCTCAAGAAGAACAGCATGGATGTGGTAACACTCAGCATGTTCACCTAGTAGAAGTACTTGGAGACAGGACCTACAGTGTATCTTATACACAACAGGATCACACTAGCCCTTTTAGTAGAATATGCAGCAAATGCTGGTCTGTGTCAGTCTCTGTTGGGAGCTGAATGAGTGGCTAAACCTATATGCGCACACCAGTCTGGACAGAGACATGCAGGAAAAAAATAATTTGCTATTTTCAGTTGCATAAGAGAACTGACCAAAGTAATCTCAGAACTAACAGGATTCAATAATTTCTATCTTCATGTTCTCATGACACTTAATTTTAGTAGTAGAAATTTTCATTTTTTTTTTAAAATCAACTCAGATAATATGAAAATGTTCCTTTTATTTATTGTTTTACCTATCATGCATAGGGAGTATAGAGGGCATTTCAAAGTTGCTTTTTATTTCTTTCTTTGTTTTTTTCTATCATGTTATTATGTTTAAATTAGGAAAACAAATGTTTTATTAAATTCTTACTGTACTAATTACTTCCGTTGTCATTCCTCCAGTCATCAATTTCTGAAGAGTAATTTTTTTCTGGTCATCTATCTTAAACTTCTCTATTATTTCTTCAGATGTAAAGAGGATATTGCTTAAAAAATAATACGGTCCTATTTAGTTATGCATTGTGAGAGAATAAACATGGCATGAATGACTTGCATCTTTACTTTGAGATATAAATTTCTGAAACCCATACCCTATTTTGTATGAAGACAGTCTTATCTGAATAGTTATTTCTTGACAAATGTGTGTAAAATTGATTTGAAATGCTTCTGGTAATGCTGAGGGAGTGTGAGAATATTTTCTTTTTATATCCTGGTCAGAAACGTTTTTGGTGGGTAACTAAACCCAGATAATGCTAGTAACTTCTAGCTAGACTTGATCTATAGCTCTCATTGAGTCAAGTCTGAAGAAAAATGGCCCAATACCTTTAAAGTAATTAAGACCTTTATCTGAAAAACAGTTACATATGTGCTCAATTTAATGCACGTAAATAATCCAGTTGACTTAAATGGGAATATTCATAAACATTAAGTTAGGCACAGTTTGCAGGATCAGGAAGTAAAATTGTTCATTTTGTGCAAAGTGTTGTACAAGTTTTCTGTGGGTTTCCATGTATTTTGGGGACGTAGAATGTTTTTTCTCTATGCTATGAGCATCCTAAATCCAGACTGTTCAATTTGGCATCTGCCACCTCTCTGGCTGTGCTGAACTCAAGCATGTGAAATGAGTTTTTCAGCATAAAGATTCTCATTTCCAGGCCATTCTAAATCCTGGCTTTGATACAGCAAAACATAAGCTTAGGACAGTGGCAAAACAGCAACATATTCTGAGACAAGTTTTTGGACGTTCTTAAATTTATAAAAGTTTTGATATTGATATATGGCATCACTTTCTCTCCAGGTTTCCTGCTTCAATATCCTGTCAACTGTGTAACTTTCCTTCCTTTTTATGTGGGTAGAACGTGATAAGATACTTAAGTCAGTAATCCTTAGCTTCTACACATAAATCATGCATGAATCCTATGTTTCAAACTCTGAACTGTATGTTGGTTTCTTTTTTTTTAATTATTTTTTCTGAAAACAGTCTAAAATATAATAGCTTGAATGTATTTCTATAAAAATAGAAGCCTTCTAGAGCATTCAGTAGTAGGAAAGACTCCTTACCGCTTTTTTAAATTTGCTGTAAACGTGCAAATTTAATTAAATTGCTTTGTTTGTTTCATGCATAATTGACAAGGTGACAATTAACTACATGGTATGTTGTCCTTTGCCTCAGGTATAGAACACTAAATTTGTGTGTTTAGAAAAGGAGTGAAGTGTTCTGTCGGAATTCAGAAAATCAAAACCATAAAAAAATGAATTACTTTGGCTTCAGCTGTTCCATTTGTATCTTACCTTTGTTCCTACCTGCTAGCCTAGGCATCTGCATTTAGTACTTCTTAGTATACTTGATCTCTGCCTAGTATGTTGTAAAGGAGTTTTCATATCTAACAATAAATAAATGAAAAACCTCTGGAAGGTCTAGAAAGCAAATCATAGAAATAACTGAAAAAAAACAGGGAAATTGCAAATTTGTGTTGGAATGAAAACTGTTTTCTCCCTTCTGTATAGGTTAGGTACTTCATTTGGATGATCATACCGGAAGTCCAAAGCAGCAGCAGAATATTACCCTTTTCTACACCTAAATTGCAAACTGTCTTGCTTTCTATAAATAAGTGAATTGTCAAAAAGAAATGGAGTCTTGGGAAAATTGTCAAAAAAGGGAATTAAAAATATTCTAACTGGAGTCTCCAAAATTTGTATATAAAAAGTATTTATGTGAAAACCTATCATGTCGTTATCCTGGCTGCAAAATTTGCAGTTGGCTGGTAAAGCAGCAGATATACAGCATGCAACTCAGGTTGCTAAAAATTGAAAATAGAGAAATAGAAAGAGAAATATCCTTAAATACTTTTTAAATGTAGGATTACATTGTAATTAGGTAACCAAAAAATATTACATAAAATATGTGATCCCAGAAGAATCCACCAGGCCCTGATGTCTGTCATCATTGATTTGAGTGTTGAGATGTGTCAAGGAGAGATGAGGTAATGCAGCCTATGAAATGAGGCAACATGCATATAGATTTAGAGCACGCTTGACTGTTATGTTCTTGATATTTCTATTAAGAATGGCAAGCACATCACTGTCTACTGTATTGCTTGGAGTCATAGTATTCCTTGCATTATGCTCTTATCCATAACATTTTCTTTTTTTTTTTTCAGGAAACATAACCAGAAATGTTTTCTTTGGAATGCAAAATAATACACCTTGAAGATTACTTCTTCACTGTATTATCTTTAAAATAACAAAGAGTTAAAATAAAAAAAAAAAAGATCCATATTATCTAGTGAAATTTTGTATGCATAGCTCTTTAAGTTTTGGGCTATGCTTATTTGAGCTGATGCTAGTTTTATCTTCTGTTTTGGTTTACATGTTCTGTTTTAGTTTGTATGATCAAGCTTGTGGAAGAGTTGCTGGGAAAACTGGTATATACACCTTTTTTCCTAAGAAAAGATAAAGAGATTAGGCCGTCTGGCTATGCAAATATATTATTGGAAGTAGGAAAAAATGTTGCTTTTCTTTCTTTAGGGAGTAAACATGCTGTGTGTGAAAATTAATTTGTGTGGTTAATACAAACATTTTGTCTCTTCCCCCAGAAATTCCAGGGCTAGAGATGTAATTGAAATTTGTAAGGTGAAGGTTTTTTAAAGTATTGTCCACGTGTCCTGATTTGTGGCACTGGCTAGCTGCAGAGTTACATGTAAGAAAAGCTCCTTCTGTAAGTGTTGTTTCCTGTTGGCAGAGCAAGTGCAGAGGACATGTCTGCTGCTGTCTCCACCTACTTGAGCAGAATACAAAAAAGCTTATGTTGCTGAGTCCAAGGGCTGCACGAGTTATAGGTGGATATCTGCAGGAGACTATGACCAGGGGAATAAATTCTCTGAGCCGTCTTTCAGCCCTCCCTGGACCTATACAGTGGTGACCATAATTTCATCCACAGTATTTTCTCTGGGAACAAAAAAGAAGAATAAATGAAGCTTTGTATTTTATTTTTTAAAATAAAATAAAATTTTATTCTTTTTAGCTTCTGTTGTATCATTGCAATTAGCCAAACATATATATATATATAAGATATAATAATTCCCTGGCCCAATATGCTGATAGAGACAGGCAACTGTACCAAAGGATGGATCTATTTCAGGTAGTGAGTAAGTATTTTCACTGAAAGGCACCTTCAAGGAATATTTCAGGCAAAACCCAGATCCTTTCTAAACACTGCTATAATTTTTTAATGAATAGTCATATTTCCTCTTTTACCCTCTTCATATCAAAACTTAATTCCAGAGTGATGAGTATAAAAGAGAACGAATTCTCAATCTCCTTTTCTAAATGGAAAAGCAGTACACTTTAATTTAGATGAATAAAATGGTGGTTCTTCTTCAAGCCTTCAGGCAGTAGAACAACTATGGAAGAGCTTTTGTTCATGGAAGATCACACTCAATTTTCTCAAATTTGAAAGTCTAATTTATCATGTAAGGAGATGTGTTTCTTTCATTAATATTTTGGAAACTAGCAATTTTCTTAAATACTTCTCTTACACTGATGTTTTTTTCTAAAGTATTAATATTCCATTCAAAAACACTGACTCAGCTATCAATAGAAATTGTACTGTTTGCCTTTGTTGTGTTGAAATGTTTCATTTTGATGTTTTTAATGTTGAATTTAAATGTTAAAAAAATCCATGATACCTTTTGACTTTATTAGCTTGAAATATTTCCAAATTTTGAATTCTCGTCACCATTTTAAGTACCAACAAAATTTTGAAATATTTTTCTCCTTCCAAAGGACAGCAATTATATATTTAATAGAGCTCCATACTCTAATCTTTTTGAGAATGACGTTAAAGAAGTCTTTGAAAGTGTAAAGACAGTTTGGCTTGTTACATACAGAGATAGGAAGCTCCAGTGAAAAATAAAATGCAGATTCTGAGGGGGAGTTTGTCTTTCCCACAATATTGCAAAACCTGCAGCTTGGCATATAAACAAGAACAACATAATCTTCATAGTCTTAATCTAATAACATTGTTAAAGAGAGACCAATAGGCAGTTCAAGTCTTCTGAAGCTTGTGAACAGCAGCAATGTTTTTGTTTTTGTTTTTGTTTTTAATAATTTTTATACTCTTTATTTTTAGTTAAATATCAACATGATGAAACAGCTCACCTTTTCTGACTTGATTATTTTTTGGTCCATTCCTTTCTTGGAGACACAGAGGTTCCACTTTCAGCGAATAGAAAATAACTTGTATTGTTTTCCATCATTAGCTGTTATCTACTGGGAATGAAGTAGGAATGTTTTTGTTTTTTTTTTTTTTCTTGATTTCTAAATTATCAGAAAAGGATAAAAACTAATCACAAGCAAATGCTTTTATAGATTATCCCCTTTTGTTGTCTATACTTTTCCGTATTTTCCCAATTGTCCATTTTCAAATGAAACTGATATAATATTTTCATCGCAAACCTTGTAAAAGATAATGTAGCATGTTCTGGAAAGCAGGGAACATAAAAACACTCTTGCCTGAAGTAGGAGAAAACACAGTTAATTTCAGTCCTGATGACAGTTTCTTGGTGAACAATAGTCTCCCAGAATTGACATGGAGAAGTAATGAATGAATGAAAGGAGAACTGAGTCACAGATGCACTTTGCAATCACTTTAGAACATCTACACTCTTCCAGCCAAAATACTATTAATACGTGTGTCAGCACAGTGAGTGAATCTCATAGTGTGAACGCATTGGAACAGTTCAGGAAAGAAAATGAAGAATATCCTCAGGGACAGACTTTTCTTTTTCTCTGAGAGACTCTTCATTATTCAGGCATTGTGATACTTTTCCTTTATTTGTGTAAAGATTAAATTGCACATGATTTCTAATGTTTCTGCTACTCCAACTGTCATAGGTCGATGACCTTCATGGAAGTGAGATAATAGATACATCGTCTGTTGTTCGGGCAAGTGCTGTTCTTCCACAGCCCAGTACTTTTCTATTGTTATAAGTCGAAAGCAATTAAATAAAAATACAAGAGAAAGTTTCTAGAGTATCTTTAGTATTTCATATATGTCCATATGTGACTGTCATTTAACATTTATATGAGATATTATGTAATGTTATAATGACCTAGAAGCATACACTGAGACTCTTCTACATGGTTGAGACAACAAATTAGTGAGAGATGTCTGTGTGTATTCAGGTAATGCAGTTTCTGGAAAGGAGCCCTCTATTGTTTGAAATCTGTAATCCGAAGACTTGGAATTGATGTATTTGCCCTTGTGTGTTACCATGACTGCTAAAATCCTATCCAAATAATTTCTCTTCATATTGCTTCACGTACTAATTTGGGGAAAAGTCCATATCTCTGCATTGCAGAAAATCTATGTGCTATGTACACATTCATATAAAGACTATCATTTCACTTAAGAAAAATATGCATTACTTATTAGTAATTCCTAGCTTATCTATAGTAATTAATAAAAAAAATTTCATCCCTTAGCAATTTGAGCAACCTTTATTTTTCATTAGCATCTTTCAAGTGCTCTAAGTAGACAAATCAAGATATTGTAGATGTATTTATTTCCATGAATGGCTGATGTGACACTGACGTTGTATAGAATACTATTGAATCTTGCAAAGCTCAAAGCTCCTATACAAGAAAATACATTCTATAGTTTGTGTACCTCTTTATTCTTGTTATTGTTTTTTTTCTTTTTCAATTTCACATATCGTGTCCCTTGCTTGCTCCTATCATGAACAATAAATTCCTCCTGTTTTGGAAACTGTTTTGGAAAATCAGTTTTGAAAAAATATTTAAAATATGTGTTTTAAGATATTAACTCTGCAGAATGAACTTTTGGCCTCTAGATATGTTATAAATACCAAATCAGAAGGGGTGGATATAGTTTTATTTAAAATTTTCCATAATCAGCTTTTTAGATAGCACTTTGCAAGTCATGGATTGCTTTTGTTACAGATATTTAAGAAAGTTCAACTTTAAATAGGATAAAAAAGTGTTGGGAAATGACTGTATGGATACTTTAGAATTGGTTGTTAAAAAGGTAGAGAAATAAGGAAAATATTCACAATTTTGATCTTGGCAAGAGCTTACTACAGGGGTTTTACACTGTCATTTTACTACTACTTCAAAGCAAAAAGTCCTCTTCACAAAGCCCTGGTTCTTTGCAAATATTTGTAACCTTATAAAGCATGTTACAGCAGAAAAAGGTACAACTATTTTCCTTCTGATATTGGTTGTATGTAAACCAGTATACACCTTTGTGACAACTACCCATGATTTATATCATGTTGGTCAGAAGATAAAGTTGTTGTTAGTAAACTGTTTTGTTTAATATTGCCTTTTTAAATGTATTTTTGTTTAAATTAGTCTCTAACAACAAAAAATGATAATTCTTTGGATGCTGAAGAGAATGAATTTCGGTACAGATAACGGTAGGAAAAGGAAAGCCATTGTTAAAATACCTGGAAAATTTATGTATTTTATTCCTTTTTTAGCAACCAGACAATTACTATAGCAATGAAGAATTCCAAATAAATATTATCCTGAGTCCACATCCCATTCTTAAGAATACCAGATGCTGAATGTGTCCTGTAGCAACAGATTGAATTACTTGAATGTTATCCTTCTACATGTACAGTTAAAGTATTAGCTTATCATTTCAGTTTTTGATCTCGTGTGATATTCTGATTAGATTTGGGCAACACTGTATATCTTTAAACCAGACTTGCTTTAGAGCAAGTCATTTGGAGCCCACATAAGCATTTTGTTGATTGTGGATATCTCACTCTGTATGCTTTAGATAGTAGAAAAGAGAGCATTGGTTTTGTTTTGCAAATGGATTAGACAGAGTTGTATATTGAATTAGTTGCCTAGGACTATGTACAGGAAATAGTCCTAATAGGACTATGTACAGGAAACTGTAGATCAATGTAATAATGGCAATGAAAAAGTAATTGTGATTGATACTTGTAGATAGAATATCTTGAATATAGCTGACGATATGGTACTGCAAAGACATGCATCCTAGGAATACTCTTTTGTATTTGATTCAAATTCAGAAAATAGGATTTGTGTTAAACTTATGCAAGCAGTCCCCAGGACAAAATTCTTCACAGTGCTGCTGGAAATTTATTTGGATGTGGCCTTCAGGTTACTGCTATTTTTTAGGTTGCTCTTCTGAGGAGTCTTTCATTGGTGAACAGGTTTACAAGGTGCCTAATTCAGAGGCAGATATACAGATTTACTGTTTAACTAAACCACATCCATATCTCTGCAGCTTTTTTGGAAAACTTTTCACTTTCTAACCTTGGAAGCTCATCAGACTTGAAACAATCCGTACCTTTATATCTCTCAAAAAAGCTGTCTAGTACCTGCCTTTTTCTACTGAATAACTAAAACCACCAGGCTCTTGTAGGAAATCTATACTTGGCAGAGATGCAATAAACTGACTCAGCCAAACCTTGGTAATGATATCTCATCCTACCTTTGAAAGTTTTTGATGCACAGCAGATGATGGAACTTGCAGGACTGTTGAGATTAGTTTTATTTGAATGGCATTCAGCTTCCTTACATAAGAGAAAGTCAACTGAACCTGGCTGCACTGGCAACAATTTTTCCTATCTCAAATTTATATGAAAGCAGCTATTACATTTTATGTTACTGAGAATGACAGGATTTTTTTGTTCACCAAGATAAAACAGAAAATAATTTGCTAAACCATATCACCACTTCCATCCTATGATTTGGAATATTTCTTCCTTGACCTTGTTTCCAGTTTTAGGAAACTGGATTCCATGTAGATTTACACTGGATACACATAAAAACACATCCTACATCTCCACCTGTATTTCTGCTAGTTGTTTTTTACCTAAAGTAAAATATTTCCAGATGGATTAACCCTCCTTGGGCAGTCTGTAAATGAAATGAGGTTTTTCTTCTATCGATGATCACATATCTTCTGGGTTTGCTATCAAATGAAGGTTAGTTTTCTCCTTATTCTCTGTTACAAAATTGTACCAGTTTGTACTCACTCCTAGAACATCCTGGATGCACACTGTTTTCGTGGTTTTAAGCCTGCTTTGCAGAATCCTTAAATAGCTGTTCTACACATAATGACCATTTTAGCGTATGATAGTAATTTAAAGCAGAACCATAGGCTGAGCAAGGATACCCTCTGGAAAGCGCAGGATCATCTCCTGTCTGGCTAGCTCTGCAATGACTTGCCACCAGAGTCCAGCTTCAGAGAGAACAGTGAGACCCCATATACAGTATAGTAACTTCAGTACAGGTTTCTGTAACCTGTTTTCCATTGTTCATGGGTCATTCTAAAATTACCACTGTCCTTACAAAAGTAACTATTTTAGGTTTTGTCCCCCCCGCAAGCCTCCATGTTTGGTCCTTCTAGCTCACAACTGCTGTTTTATTTTAGGACTGGAGCTTAAAACTTGTTGTCATCCATATCTTATCCTTTATTTCTGTTTTCTGTCATCTCTTTCCCCCTTCCTCATGAAAACAGTGGTACAAGAGTCAACATATATTTCATTTTTCTGAATGCCTGCTATGGTTTAATTTCTTAGGGGTCTGCTCTTATCATCCAACAATTCACTGAACCATTTTTTTCAGTGCAGTATCCTCTTTTTTCTTGATTGTTGAGTAAAAAGAAAACAGTATTTGTTAGATTCTAAAAATCATATTTCCAACCTCACCTATTTCTTGCCTTTTTCTTAATTACCTACTTCTAATGATACAACTTTGTCTTCTTGGTCCTTCTATAAGCAAATTAAACCCTACTACTAACTCTACAGTACTAACTAAATTACTTTTCCTTAAACTCTTGCTGCAAACCATTAAAGCATGGCTTTCACTTAACAGATGGCAGTGTATTCCCTTTACAAAAGCCACACCTGTTTATCTGCATTGTGGAGGACCTAATTTATTTTTCTTGATCATTCTGCTACCTCTGACAGAATAATTCCTTCTCCTGTGCAGATCTTTACCTTTTTCTCTTCCTCGTGTGTTGGTTTAATGTTAGAGCTTTGACAGTTCCCACTTCTTTATGCTAAAAAAAAACTGTAGACTGTTCTGTTTTCTCTTGAACTAGCTTCCAAGTCTATATGCTATGATGGCTTTGCTAATGGTGAAATAATTTTCTCTCCTGCCTTAGTTTCTCTAAATCTAAAATTCAACTATTGCATTTTAGGAATTATATCATGGGGTTAGGAGACTCACAATTCTATATAGCAATGTGAATGCTGGCCATGTGGGATCTATAATTTGAAAATAATGATTATGCACTATGATTATTTATTCATCAATGAAATTATCTGTTAGCTCCACTAAGATGTATTAGGAGAATAATTACTGTATGTGCTTCTATTTTAGAAATGGTGCTCTAAAGCATGAGATGATGTTTTCACATTTAGTAAGCCAAAATTAGTCTAAATTATTTTTATATTGTTATGTTTGTTCATATAGGTCAGTAGTACTTGAGAGGCCTACTAAGTTAGGAATTAGTCTCCCATTTGTCGCATAACAAATATTATAAGAGCCCTGATGGGGTATATCTAGTTTGATTTATTTTTCAGGTGACCATTTGTGTGTCTCTTTCACAAATGCTGCATTTTTTTACACTATGTTCAGATGTAATAATTCAAAATATCAGTATGGTGCCATAGTGCTATAACCTCAAAATGTCCAAACCAGATGCTTTTGCATTCTCAAATTTCATGCAAACTCCTTTTGTCTGAGGAAGCTTTAGCAAAAAAGCAAAGTTTTACCGTCTCATTTTAAAACATCTCTATTGGAGTTGAAGCTTCAAGCATTTGTATTTCTAAAGACCTATTTTATTAATCCTTTAAATGTATAAGAATATTTCAGTTTTGTTTTGGGTGTCTGTTGCTAATATCAGATTCAAAAACCACTTTATGCATCTGTGTCAGTTCTACAAAGATAGCTTCATTATCATCACAATACTAGCTGTCGACAGTACACTGTATGAGACCATCTTTATGTTGGCAAATTACTCCAGTCTTTTCACATAACTGGATGACAAATCCCAAATTATGGTGGGCTGATTTTATAATTTGTCCTTCTTTAGAGGTGTTATTGCCTACATGCACTGTGGGGAAGAATTTTGCATTGGCAGGGAGATAGACTGTTGATTTACTATAAACATGGGAAGAGGTTGTTGATAGGAGAGGAAGTCCAAAGTTATGTGTGACTTAGAATTAAGTAATATTAGTGGAGTAGTAATTTTCCGCATTTTCTTCATGTTGTATGCTATTTTTCAGAATGTGTGAGGCTTGGAAAGGATTATTTTATGTAGGCATGTTGGGTTTTGTTTTACATCTACCGCCAGCCTGCAAAGCCCATGCAATCAATAAGGGGCAATGGGAATTCTATATCTATCATTAACTGGAGTGTTTATTAATTCTCAATTAGAGTGCTAATCAGTCTTACCTGTGCAAACTCATTGAATAGAATGGGGTGATCCAGGTGTCATCCAAGGTATATGACTAATGTGAGATCACAAACATCTCTTTGAGAGAGTAATTTGGTAAGTACAGGCAATCCTGTGTAAGACTTAACCCATATTAACTTTAAGACCCAAGTGTGACTCAACAGTTAAGGCTATGGATATTGCTGTAGTCATTTGGGTACAATTAGATTGGTATTTTAGAGTCATTATTCTGTATGGGATTTTTTTTTTAGATGCAAGATGCCTTGCGACTATAAGAACAAGCTGATGCACTTTTCAGAATTACATAGGAAAACACTATTTTCTTTTGAATCTCTGAAAGAACAGAGAGGAAAATTAATAGTTATAAATAGCCCACCAAAGTCTGCATATATGAAAGTTGTTAGGGAATCAGGACTACACACTTGACCTCATAAGGGCCACTGCACACTTTTTTATTGTGAAGAGATCTGTTCTTATTGCAAAAATTAATTTGGTTACTGTTGCATGTTGATGGGTCACAGCTGTTACATCTTTTACCACTATCAGTGGAGCCAGCCTTTTTCGTACAATTTAAACATATGCTTATATTAGTCTTTGAGACAATTAGAAGAAAGTAGTGACTTAAATTGTATTTCACAATGAGGAAAAATAATTTCTGTAGATAAGGGTCACAAAAAAAAAAAAAAAAGAAAAAAGAAGAAAGAGGTAAGTTTCCTAAAAAAAGAAATTTTCTCTCTCAAATACTTGATGTAAACATTAAGGTCTGAAATTTAAAATGTAACTGCTTTCCTTCTTAGATTGTACTTACCTTCAGTTTGCATCAGCTTTATGCCTCTGTTTTGTTCACATTAAAAGCTTTTAACGTGTGGTTTGTAACTTAAAAAGTCAAATCATGGGCAAGGTTCTCAGCTGGCAAATATCACTTGTCGCACTTAAACATCAGAGTTAAGTCAAATCGTACCATAGTGGGATATCTTCTGTATTGGTTGGAAACAAACCAAAACCATTCCAGAACCACAGAAGTAACCAGGAAAAGTTCTCTAGGAATTGCACCTCTTTCCTCAAGGAAATCCATATAATGCTGTGAAAGTTGAAAATTTAATTTTTCTTTTCCCCTGAGCAAACTTTAGAATCACATCATGGGAATGCTTTCTAATTTATTTTTTAACATAGTTTCAGATGGTGAAAAAAAACAAATAGCTGTTAATCAGTATTGTTAGTCAAATAAGGCATTTAAAAGATGAAACACAAATTATGCCTGCTAATCCCAGTCAAGGTTCTGTGCTTCTCGCGTACTTGATAATACTCTGAAGCTGACAGTGGGATCAGTAAAGGAGGGGTATAACTGATGTGGCAGATAATAATGCAAGAAGCAGTGTTGATCATTAAGTATTCCAGCATTGTACCAGTTCCTGTTCTTGTCTCTCTCTCTTTTTCTTTGTTTGTTTATTTGTTCCATATCTTAAATTTTCTTTTCTGCCTTCTTTTTCCCTAAATCTTGTGCCTCAAATCCATGTTACTTCATTTTTATTCTGGAATCATCAGAAAGTACATAGCCAGAGTAAATCGTTATGGTTTCACTAAATACTTTGCTTCTAAAATAACCACTCCCCTCCTTATTGCAGTTTCGATTGATATGCAAAATTTGAACTTCTGTAGCTCAACTAATAAATAAACTGATTTGTTTAGCCCCATCTGTGCGAAAACATGAATTCACACATTAAAAAAAAAGAAAAAAAGATATACTGGTTGAATGCTACAGTCATTCACAATAGCCTTAATCTGGATTTTCCTTTGCCCCCCTGGATGGTAGCTTCTTTTTATTCTTAGTCTCAGTATTTTACTTCCAGACTTGTTTTGCTGTGTATAGAGTGCTTAGCTGCTCCTCTCTAAACTCGCTATATCTAAACTCCATGAGCTTACTTTGTTATAGTTTATAATTTGATCCAAAGTCACCTGATGAAAAGAACAGACTGACTTTGTGTGAGAGTATACACACGCATCTGGTCACTCACTCTTTGGTGAATTGCAATAAAAATGCATCTCTGTTGCTCTGATAAAAAGGCTGATGTGCTAGAAGAGATACTTTTCTATAATCGGTAATATGAATGATGCTTTTGCTTGCTTGTGTTTGTTGCTATTCTCTCCTCTATAAGCATGTTTATCGAGGTCTACTGAAAGCCCAGAAGCCCATAGGTCAGAGAACAGCATTTTGATGGATTATGGGATTGTAACTGTCCCTGCCAGCTGACAGCTTTTATTGGCTGGGAGGATGAGCCTGTAAACCTTTATATAATTATTGTATTAAAGCCATTGTGCCTCTGTGTTGCTGGCGCTTGTTCAGGGATCAATGTGAAGATAATTTCAAAAATGAATAGTAAGTATTGATCGTCCCTTGGTGGAGCCTTATCAGTGGCTGAAGCAGACTACTGTAGATTATAACTTCAATGTCATTTATGATGATATGATATGTATTGCAGAGTAGCAATTTAAACAAAGGGCTGATTTAATTCACAATGGATTTTTGTAGCGTGATGGGTAATAAATCACAATCTGTGTAATTTTTCGAAATGAACACATGTTGGCAGTAGTTCAGGGCAGTTCCTGGGAGATCTGAAAATGACCAGGGAGGGCAAATATCAGCAGCGAACCCCTTCTGAATGATTGGCCCTTACTTGGTTCTGACATTCAGATGACCTTGGGGCCTCTGCTGGCAGCTGCTGGTTAATTTTCTTCACTGAGGACACAGTTTAACTTTCTATCTGTCTGCCAATTACCTGACATTTTCAACTTATCACCTTCTATTTTTTAAATTATTGGAGGCACATCCACATTTTGACACTTTTTTTTAGCAAGTATTTGTTTTTTGCCTGCTGCTGAGACATCTCTCTGCCAAGACACTGTTACATCCCTTTTACTCAAGAAATTAATAGCTCACCTAACTGTGAGGTGAAAAAGCACAGATGTTATATGGAATATTACAAAGCTTCCCTTCAGTTTAGCAAGTGTGTGTGTGTATAAAAAGTAAATGATACCTGAAAAATAATAACCCAAGGTCAGTGACTAAATGTGTATATAGCAACTGACAGGAAGTATTTTAAGCATATGATATACTTTAGTACTTCATTTCCTTGCTAGATATTTATGTTTTCAATGAAGAAATATCTCTTCTGAAAAAGTCTGAAGAGATTGATTTCAGCTGTACAAAAAATGGGTTGCTATGAAGCTCTCAGATTGAACTGACTGAAAGTCCATAGATATTACATTATTTTTTTCCAAGCCCCTATAGTCTTGCAAAAGACTCTAATCAAAACGTGTCCCTAGTAAGATATGAAATCCTAAAGCAAGGTAGGTTAGTTTTGTCTGAGTTTCATGGCTTTTGGTTTAATTCAGGAGGTAATGTTGCTTATATATTTCTGGTGAATTAAATGTTTTATTTTTATTTTTTTGCAACTTTCAGTCAGAGAGTTAAGTTCTGTAAAAAGACATTTATGAGCTTAAGAGAAAAGAAAGAGTAGGCTTATGGGGATCAGTCCCATTATTATGGGGAATGAAATATCAATATGCTCAGGACTAGTAAAAGATAACCATTAAATGTTAAATGCTTAAAAATCTTACGAAATTTGAAGAACAGTACAAGGAAATGATACATGTTGAGCATTGTGAGTTTTGAACATTATGGGAAAAATAAGGGACTAAAATGCCATCATTGTGGTATGGAACCTTCTTTGGGAAAGCATTAAAACATGTATATTCTGCATGTAATTAAAACTCGTTAATGTAAATCAGCCATGAGAATCTGCTTAAGTGCTTTTCTAGAAAAATGCAATAAATCCAAAGCCATAGTGATGCAGTTCAGAATCAGATTGGCTCTGTACTACATTGCTTTATAGAATTACTATAAATGTGTGTGATGAAATACACGTATGGGTATTTTTTGGCACACCTCACTGTGTGGTCATCACTATTGGAAATGTTTGCTGGGCTTGCTTTTGGCACATAAAATTTCGACCTTAACATCACAGAGGGTATAGCCTGCCTTGCACCAGACAAAGTATTACGTGAGACTGGAGAACCTATGGTAAAGAAGCTATTATTTCCTATAGAAACTGGGAGTAATTTTTTCCTGTTTCTTCCATCACAAAAGCATCTCCTCTGTTTTCTGAAGAATAATTACTGTCTAGAGCAAGAGAGAGCCCAAATCTGGAGCCCTTTACTAAGTTACTGCTTTTCTGAATGATTCTTCTGTACAGAAAGTTGAATAGTTACACATCTCCTTTAGGTGACATAGGAGGTTGACCATTCAGTTAAGAAAAAGGAACTTAAAAATCTGTGTAGAAACAGGGAAACAGATAATATAGCCAGAGACATCATATTAGGGCCCAAGGATTATATATTTGGAAAAAAGCAGTTTGGTCTACACAAAACTTCCAAAGTGGGAACAGGGGAGGATATTTACAGTAGTTTCCTAGTCTTAAATCTGTCTTAGCACTAATCAATGCAAAAAGAAGTGGATCTGTGTGTAGAAAGAAGCAACTGTGACTGAAGACCCAGTATTCATACCTATTTTGATGAGTTAATTTTGGATTAATTCTAATCTCATCATGTGGATTGAATTCACAGTAGTAGCTGGAGAGCACTATATTTAGTTACTTGAGTTGTATCAGAAAAGAATCCAGTCACATGTTTTTTAACAATCCCACTATGCAAATTGAAGCACAATAACTGAAGACAGCCAAGAGATTAACTGCCAAAGTAAAACATTATAGATCTATCAAATGTCCTCCTAATGTGTAGCTACTCCTCATGACATTCCAACACTTTCATGGGCTGCATTTGTAACAGAATGCAGCACGCAGGACTTCTCTTTGAGAATAAACTTTTCTCATTGCTAAAAATTATTTAGTAGATTATTTATATGAATATACAGATTCATGAATGTTCTTTGATTATTCACTCTTAACGCTATGATAAAAATATCTGGACGAGAGACCTAGGTTGAACAGTTCTCAGAGGAGAAGGAAATTTTAAATGTATTATAATATCATGTCAAAACATTTATACATAAAGCCCACATCAAAAAACTCACAACAGTTGAAACAATAAGTGAAAATAAGTTAATTTTGCTTTCAGTTGAATCTTTATACTGTCATTGGAGACCTTGGCTTGGATGGGACCTCCAGAGGACACCCAGTCCTGCCTCCTGCTCAGTGCAGGTCCACTTGTGGAGAGTTGCTCAGGGCCATATCCAGGCCAGTTCTAACTGCTTCTGAGGACAGAGATGTCAAACCTCCTCTGGGTTCTTGTGCCAGTGTTACCCACCCTCATGCCTATGCTCAGAGTTTTGCCAGTCCTCTCTTGTCCTGGAATCGTACATCTCTGTGAAGAGATTGGTTCCATCTTCTCTGGACTTTCCCTTTTGTGAATAATAAAACCCAACATGGTCTCCGTGACCCTTCTCCATAAGTGCATGTCCCTCAGCCTCTTGCATGCATCCTGTGCTTGCTCTGCCCCCCTGCCTGTCTTAGTAGCCTTGCACTGGGCTCACTCCAGTATGATGCTGCCTTTCACAAACTAAGGAAACCAGTCTGGACCACCTGAAGTGGTCTCACACTATTACTATATACTAGTAGTATTTAGGAGGCAATATTACTCTTCTTAATCGAGTTTATTTATCTACTGTAATGTTATTCTGAACATACAAAATGTTCATGGTTGCCTCAGTAACCATTGAGGTTCTGTCTGTCCTGTTCCTCTCTGGATTATCCTAAGAACCAAAGTGCATTGGCCAGTTAAATTGTCTTCTCCTTTATTGCCAGAGCAAGCCTAAACAGCAAAGAGATAAATGAAAAACACAAATCTAGGTTTTTTCATTCAGCCTGCCCTTCATCTGTCCACAGAATCCTGCTGTTCTGTTTTCCCTTCTTCTCTCTTTTCTATATAGTTTTTTATTCTTAACCTGCAGAGAACCCTGCCCCCATTTTCCTTTCACCTAGCCAGTGTCCCAAGAGATGAAATTTTCTCCCAAAAGTAATGGGTAAAATGTTTGTTAATTTGGAAATCTTTGGTATGTGTGAATTTTGAAAAGTCTGTATTGCTTAGTGATTCTGGCTGTCTGAAGAAAAAGTGACTGCTGTATTTCTTGAAAGATACGTCTTTAATTAATTTTAACTTAAACTCATTAATTTATTTGTAAAATCCAAGAGGATTTTTTCTGAAATTTAAGTGTGTATCATTTCAGATAGAAATTTATTATATAAAAATTGGGTTGAGTATCTACTTTGCATTCAATGCCCAAGTTAGCTGTAACTATGTAATGCAGAATGGTTCATCTTACAGAATGTTTCTGAAACATTTATGCTAAATTCCTGTTGACCTTTAACTACAGCATTGTGAATTCACCATGCAAGTTATCGCATAAGTTAATGAGGCCTTAAATTGGGAGATTTTAGAATATTCTACTGCTTTTGGTAACACTGTAGGAAGCTGTTGAATGTGTGTCTCTCCTTTACAGTGAATGATCTTCTTTTAATTGAGCTTTTGAACAACTAACGTAGCTACCTCAGATAGCTCCACTATTCTTTATTAGCTAATATTGACTTTATTTGTTGCAAGGATCAAATTTGTGAAGCACTGTCTTTTTACTTTTTATAAAATTCTAACAAGAACAATATTGAATAAATAATTATACAGTATTTGGATGAATACTTTAGCTCCTTGTATGTAATGCTTTTGTAGGCCTTTTTGTAATTTTTTTTTTTTTAATTGGGCAAAATATTCATATGGAAGTTGGTTTTAGATGTTCTAGCAAAAGGAGACACTGGAAAGGTAACAGATACCCACATCTTTGTCCTTTGTGCAGACTTTGTTGGTTTCCATTTTGATTTGATCACATTTGCTTTGTATTCACTTTGTAAAGGAGGCAGTGGCTAGTTATTCTAGCTAGTCTTGCTGATCAAGAATAGAGCTGTGTGGGTACCAAATAAGTCGATCAGGTATAGTGTGCAGATTCTTGCTAGTAAATGAGCAAAAAATATGCAAGGTGACTATTTTGGTGTATTTTGTTGATGTTGGGTTGTTTTTTTTTTTGTGTGTGTGTGTCTTTTTTTTTTTGGTTTGTTTCTTTTGAAAGTGATAAATTGATATTTGATAGCATATGAATGTATTATACCACTTTACTACTGTTTTTCTGTAAGCAGCAGCTATTTGGTCATGTTACTCCTTCAAAAGCTGAATTAAGTTCTAGATAGTGCCTCTAGCAAAACAATGCTCTCACTACCTACAGGTTTTTTAGAATATGACTAGTTTGCCCAGTCATATTGTCAGACTTCCAACCATTGAATGTGTATTGGTTATTTACATTTATGCTTTTATTTTGAAATACTTTAAAGCCTTTAAAACACTTGAAGGCTTTAAAACAGTGTCATAGAAATACCAGTCTAATCAGTAAGGGACAGTGAGGGCAACCAAGCTTCCAACTTTCAGGGAGTTCCAGATTTACATATGAAAAGTAGAACAGTAACCACTCTCACATGTGTTCAGTCTCAAGAGCCAGCCACCCAACCCTGTTCTTCCATAGACCAGGATCTTATACCTATTCCCTACTTTCTTGCATTGTCATGATTTTCACCTCCTATGCGTGTTGTCTTCTTAATACCATTTGTCAAATCTACAGTAATGGTCATGCATTCCTTTAAAATCCATTCTAAAAACAGAGGGAGAGCTATAGTTATTCCTATTTCCTTTTATGTTAAAGATTTCTGATGCATATGAAAATCCTATGTTAATTCTGGTGATGACCACAGCAGGAAAAAAATCTGATGCATATACAGATCATGGTGAAATTTCTATGAAAAGATTTAATGTTGAAAATACATCTGGCTTTTTTTAGATTTATGGTCCTTTATGCCTACAATCTTCAGTTCTGCTTGCAGTTCTTCTACACTGATACTGCTTTACATTTTTTTATATTATATCCACTGTATTTTAATGTAATTCTATTAATTGAAGGTAGGAAAAAAAATAAAACTCCTTGCTCAGAATTCAAGGAGAATAGAGTTTTCCTAGAAAAGGGGCTAAATTGTTTTTGGCTGTTGGAAGAATAGACTTAAGAGCACTCTGGAAATCTTCCCAGCAAAGCAAAAGAACTGTTGTCATGGGCTTTCATCTCAGTATTAGAAAAGTACCACAGCAAGTGGATCACAGCTCAGGCCTGGGAGTCAGCAGCTTCCACTCAGTGGAGAGACAGCATCTCACTGCACTGCTTCATAAACTGCCACCTCTGTTCTGCTGGTGGCTGCATCAAAAAGAGTGGAGTAGCTGATGTCTAAGATTAACTCCTGGGCAATTTCGAGGTTCCTGTCTCTGCAGGCATTTCTCCACTGCTCTTTGAACTTGGGGTCTTATCTTGTTTGATCTGATGTAACTGTAGGCTTACACCCATAGCACACAAGTTGTCCTTGCTACTCTTTCCTTCCCCCCACAGAAGGTTTTTGGATAGATCATCTGGGTGGTAGGGTTTCACTGAGGCCAAAAAGACCACACCGGCATAAAAGAAGTGGATGCACCAGGACTCACTTTATCCATGACAGAACTTCAGCTTTTTGTCTCCTGTGTTTAATACACAAGAGGTTCAAATCAGATTAGAAAGGGACAGGTAGCTGGTTGGCTGGTCAGTACTTTTTGCTCAGAGTGCTCATGACTATTCTTATACAATAATGAGCACAGTGTAAATCTTGTGAGCAGCAGCCAGTTTTCTGTATTTCTTCAGTGAAGTTTAACTTCAAAGCACAGCACCCAAGCAGTGACAAAAAAGGAGAGACAGGATCTGAAACAGTTTGCATGTGTGAGGAAGAAGAGATTATGTTATTTTCTGACAGGAGGTTAATGAAGAAATCTGTTCACAACATAGTGCTGAGTGTACCGTAATGATCCGTGCATGTATATGCAAATATTATATAACCACTGGTGACAAAAATCGTCATATAGGGGACAAGAGCAATTTTTAAAGCATTTTTGGCAGGGCATAAAGTGCCTTGTTTTGAAAGATTCTAAATCTGTTAGTTTGGAGACACATAAATGAAGGCAGAAAGATTTGCTGTTTGTGCTCACTGGTAGCAAGGATCAGGAAGGATTTAGGAGTAAGGAAAAAAATAGCACAAAGAAGAAAATATAGTAAGTGTGGTCTTGAAAAAATTATCCAGCTAATAATAGAAAAACTGAAATGTAAAAAGTATGGAAATGAGGATCATGAAAGAAAAATATGAACTGAAGAAATGAAAATAAAGAAGTAAAATACTTCTGCTAATATTTATGTGACATATTTAGAGGAATTTCTAAGAGAAGCAAGACAATACAAGCAATGATGATAAAAAGATTTTAAATTGTGAAGTATGTCACATTTGAAAACTTCTATTGTAAGTATTTTGATCTTACAAATGACACAAAGTTATTTCAAATATTAAGGTCAGTGCAGCTCATTTACTGCACAGTGAATTTATCATAAGTTGTTTTAGTAGTATTCAGATTTTAGACAGCGGTTTCAAGCAGGAAACATCCAGAAATGCATCATAATTTTAAATCTGGGACCAAACTTTTACTATTTCAGAAAACTCATGACCAGAAAAAAAAAAAAGTATTCTTAAGTATGGGGGGAGATAAGGAAACTCATTGTGCAAGAGATTGCGAGATGTCATGGGCAGTTCTATTTAGTAATGAGCTTGTAACACCTCTCCTATCAACAGGGGACTGAACAAGGTGCACAATATGAAAAGTGATTTGATACCTTTTGTATATGTTTCTCTTTCTAGTTATTTTAACTTTCTACTTGTTTTGCTTAGTCCTTTTGATACATTCTGTAAGGAAAAGAGCAGAGATAATTTCAGTGATAGTACTTTTAGGATAATGTGAATGTTTATGGCAGTCTGTAGAGAATCATTTTTCCATGCTTTGTTCCTTGTTTAGCCTTCAAATGCAGTATTTATCAGTCTGCAGAGCAAAACTATGTGCATGCCATATCATTATTAGCTCAGGGGGAATCATTCGAACCAATGTAATTTACTCAATATTGGTCAGTTTGACTCCTGACCCTAGTCCCCTGACAGTGTATCCTTGGCAACCCCTGATGTGTGTTAAGTCAGGATGTGCTTATTGGTCTCATCTGTGACAGCTTGCTAAAGACTGCTTAACATTGCTTGGTCTTTTCAGAAGAAAATTAAAAATCCAATAATATACTGTATTCTGATCAGACTGGTATTTATAAAAGCACAGAAACAGTAACTTTTATTTTCAGCTCGGCAAATTTGATTTCCCATTTCAAATGGAGAAAAGAGTTTTTGGAAATTAGTTTTGGAGGAAAAAAAATGTTTTGGAACAATATTGAAAAGAAAAAAATAATGTGGAGGTTATCCAAACATCAGTAGTCTTTGTCAGACATTTGGGAAGATTTATGTTGCATTGCTACTTAGATAAAGGTGGGAGATGAGAATTTTTCTCTACATCCATACACCATTGCAAAGCTGTTTAGATGGTAGAGAGTTCGGGTAAAGCCATGTTTAAAACATGATGTTTAGCGTTTCTGGAAGTAGGGGACTTCGGACATACATCTCACTATTTCTCACTTTCCAGTGGCTGTATGATCCAATTAACCATGCCTAGTGAAGAAAAATTTAACCAAAGCTGCATTAATCTTTGATCAGACCAATCCAGATTCGTAGTGACATCAGTGATACCAAGGCTTACAGTCTGTGTGATCCTGAACTGAGTATGTTGTCACTGGATAGAGGATCCATCTGTTAACCCAGTACACTGCCAGGTGATTTAGAGAGTAATCAGCAACAAAAAAAATCCACGAAACAACCACAAACAAAACCCTAAAAAAAAAAAAGGAAAGGGTGGGCTCTAGGTCTTGTCAGAACAAATGGGTGAGAATTCTTTTGACTTCTTTTTAATTTTGTTAGAAGTCTACCTCTTGAAAGCAATCTGTGCCATCAGCTATGTAATCTACTAGAAATGTATTCTAGATTCTTTCATTAAAAGGGCATATAAACACATCCTTTAATTGCATGTACTGTTCAGGTCCTGATTATACAGCGTTATAATTTAAAAATCAAGGAGTCCTTGGAAGATTTCTAAAAGCTTGTAAATCTGCTACATGTTTTCTTTAATAAAGCATATTCCGCAAGGTGTCAGAATGCTTGAGTAAATTCTGGTATTAATTCTTTGATTTTATTTTATATTTTATTTCCAAATCAACAAATGTGAAAATACCTTAGGAATAAAGTGTCTTCTAAAGAGATGGAGCACAGTGCTTCCAGGAAAGTGTATTTAAACCAGCACTCAGGAAAGCAGTGGTAACTTTAGGTGCTTATTTTGAGTGTTGTTCATTATGAGCTGAGGTTGCTGTCTGTTTCAAGTGCCTCTTGTCTAATTCAGTAAGCATCATCCAGTACTTCAGTGAGGTAATGATTCCTCATGCTGTCTTCAACGAGGGTGTACAGCACTAACATATTCCTAGAATGCATTCTGGCTTCTAACTGAAGCAACAATCCTGTGCAAATATTTGTATGAGACTGTGTGTTTAAACTGGCTATATTCATGTAGAGGTGAATTTTATTTAGGTAGAATTGATTAGACTAAGGTCTCTTAGGCTTGAAGTCTAGGATGTTGGGTGCTTTCTTTTTGGTTTAGCTTTTTGTTTTGTTACCGGTATTTCTTTGAATGTTGGTGACTTGTGGTTTTTTGGTTTGGTTTGGTTCTTTTGTTTCCAGTAAGCTTTCTTGGTCTCAACAGCTGTGTTGTAAAATCTTGCATTTGCGTACAAGGTAAAATGCCAGTTAGGACGTGTTATCTCATTTTCAGGCTAGGAACACAAGTTTGCTAAAAAGATCTAGAATTAATTTATGTTAAAGTATGGGATAAGTACAATAGAAGAAAAAGTCCTATTGGCACAAAAATTTGAGGAAAGGAACAGAGTTTTGTAGGGACCAAATATGCTTTTCAACAATACAGAGTAGTTACAAGTTTGACATAGCTGTCCAGGAAAAGATTTCTGACTGTATTACAAGGAAATGCTAAATCAGACCCAGAATGTGTAATGTGTCACTGGCTCTCAGTCTGGGGAACGGATACCCGCTAGAATGTTACATTTACTGTAGTGCTTCAGTGGCAAAGCTATGGGCTGCTTTTGTTAGTAAACACTGATTTTCCTCTTCTCAAAAGTATTGGAACATCATGGGTTTGGCTCCTGGCTGAAAACACTCTGGGATCAATGTGCTAAAAAACTTTTGGTTAGCACATTGTTTGAACTAGGTATCTAATTTCTCTATGCAAGGCGTACTATATATATATATATGTTAAGAAACATATGGTTGTAATAAGTTTTCAAAATAATTTACTAGCTAAGATAAATAGCACTGTAGTTCTAACAACAGAGATTGCATGATAAAATATACAGCTTCAGAGCACTAGTATGAAATCTTATCATTCTAGCAGGCACACACGAAGAAATGTACTCTTTTAATAAGTTTTGATGTTTTATATTTTAAAACATCAAACTATTATTTAGTAAAAAAATTACATAGGTAGGGGAAAAAATACTGCTCATACCTCAGTTTTACAATACTAACCCAAGCATTATATAAGATGGCTCAGGTGCTTTTTTAGTATCAGTAAAGAAGCAAAAAGGGAATGAAACAGAGGGGAAGTATTGAATTTTCATGCATATGTTATGTGTTACGTTGTAATTCTGTGTGTGCATGTAAAAAATATGGAAACTGCTAGGAATTAATAGAAACTGTCCTGAAATTTTAGTTTTTTTATATAGGTATAGTTTTACTAATTAGAATGCTGGGAATTTTTAGCATTACAATTGTGATTGTTCTCTTTTAACCAGTATTCTTTCTGGTTTGTTTTGTTTGTTTTCTTTTTTTACTCTTTTTTTTTTCTAATACAGGATAAGCTGTCATGGATTCTTAGAAATTACCTCTTTATTTATGTGTAAGCATATGGTTAATGATGTTAGCAGGCTGGTGTTTGTTTACTAACCACAAGTGTTGCATGATGTAAACAGCTAAGGTAAACCTAGTCACCAGTAAAATTAGTTTAATCTGACTTTTATTTTATATCTAAGACAAACCAATATATATACTGAGATTGCATCTGATACAAGTTTTCACTGACGTCCATGAGAAAATCCAACTGGTTGCGAAACTCCCTCATTGATTTTAGCAGGACCAGGACCTCATTCAGGGAGCTCCTCGGGCTTTTCGTCAGATGTCTTAATGTCTGATGTACCTGTAAGCATGCTGTGGTTCCAGACACACCTATGATGTCTTATTTTTTGTTGGCACAAATAGTTAATTATGTTTTACCACAAACCCAGGGAATAATTTTCACCCAAAAGAATAAAAAAGGAATCGGTGAGTTTTGGTATAATTTGAAAGCATCTGAATTAGTTTGTTATTGATGAATTACAAATAAAGGCAATATATAAAACCAGTTTCATTAAAGAAACCAGCTGGCAATGTATGGCATTGAGTGACATGGTCTAGTTGTAGCCTACTGACCATCCCTCATTCTGCAATGGCTTCATGATGCAACTTTATGAACGTTGCTTAGCTGACTTGAAGATGTAGTAAGTCTTTGAGGACTGCAAGTTACTAAAGAATAATGTGTATCTGCTCACAATTTCTGAGTATTTCTCAGTACATGCTTTGCTAATTTCTTCCAAGTTAAACTGCAGCCCTCCTACAGATACACTAAACAAAAAGCTGAATTAATGACAGTGGTAAAAAAAATGTTTATTCTGCATTTGGTAGTAGTCACAGGACAAAATCAGGTAATTGTCCTTCAGAGGTTATCTAGGATAATATGCAGCACAGATTCGCCTGGTTTTGAAAACTGACCATGATAAGCGTTCAATTGCTTTATATACAATATGTGTGGGGCTATGAAATTTTTCCCCATTTTTATAATCATATATGCTATGGTCAATTGACTGGTGCATTTCAGACAAAAAAAAGACAACATATGAGTGGGATAAACACTGTGTATCTTTTAGCAAAAAAGAAATACCAGCAGGCAGATAATAGGTATATGGAAGTGTGGTAACTGAATGTACGAGAAAATAAAGAGTGCTTTTAGCAAGTCCAGCTTGTCTGAGAAGATTGAACTAGTGAGATTACCCTTTCATCGACACACACACATTCTCTGTCTCACACACAGACATACATACAAAAACAAACTTGTAACGAGTGGGTACTTTATCAAGGCGTACCTCCATCCTTCATTAAATGACAGAAAATTGCTCTTTGCTGAGTCTGTCAATGCAGCTTTCCCTCCCAGAAGCCCATTTGTTTCACATGCTAGCACAGAATATTGCAGGAATTTGCAGATTTTAAATGACAAATGTGTCGAAGTTTACCCGGTTCTGAATCATTCTTTTCTTAGACTGACTACAAGGTACAGTAACTCCTAAAGCTGGACTGGAATTTTTATTTTAGGTAGATCTTACTACTTCAGTAGTAAACCAGTATTGGACTATGATCTTTCGCTGCTTGACGGTGTCCCTAAAGGATTCTTTCTTTCCAACAGCCTTTTTACCTTATGTGATAGATGTTGCCATTCTAAGCAGAGAGCATGAACAAAACAATGAATGCATTCCTTTACTGCAACTTCTCTGTTCTTTATTGAATTTGTCATTTTATTAATTGCACTTACATGTAATGGAGATGAAAAGATGGTTTTTATGAGCTAAAAACTTAACAGTTTGACACCATGAAAAGAAAATGGTTCTTTTTAGCACCTTTCAGGACAGAAGGCACTTACAAATAGCAGCCACTGTGTTGCTTTGTTAGACTAACACTTTGATATGTAGGATTATAATCAATGTAAATTATTGAGTTTTGCTACTGTGCTGTGTTGAAGGTATAATGTGTTACTTTGTGGAGCCATTATTTATTCATACCAAGAAAACAGCTACATAACATTTTTTTCCCTTAAATTCTATATGAAAGGTGAATTTGTAAATATAAATTTAAGAACATGTTTGTGCAAGTTGTGTCTGGATTTCGAGTTTTTGGTGAATATATACTAGGTCTTATTTCTGCATTTATATATGCTATGAATTTCAATCCAAACAAATGAAGAAGAGTTTTAGGATGGAGCCTGAAGCATGGCATGTCCTTTAATTGCCATTTACATAGCAGACGAATCATTAATTTCTAATTCACCTATTATTCACTTTCTTTAGTATGCTGCGTCAATGTCGGGTTTGGGGCAGTGGAATAGATGTGGCTCTGCAGCCTACTTTTGTGTGTGTGTTTTTCCTTTTCTTAATGCTTTTTTGACCTTAGTAAAATGCTACTTTGACATAGGCAGTTAAGGTCTCTTGTTTGGATATGATTTATGGTGCTACATTAACCCTTCATTGACCTAGAAATGCCCTAATATTAAAACAGTTTGACACACAGAAAATCAAAAGCCCTTTTATTGGATGTGCTATTGTCCGCATCATAAGTTTCTCCAATGTGATGCCACTGTTACACCATCAATTTCCTACTGCTATTGAACACTGTATTGAAAAACTAATGGACAGAATCCTTTGTCATTTCTGTCCCAATGATCAGCAAATGGCTCAGTGAAAGTCTTCCCCTTCATATCACTTCAGGCGTTTCGAAATGACACCTTGAAGGTACTTGCTTAGCATTTTATTAAAGGCAAGGGTGGGCTGGGTCCTACTGGGCTCTGTGTAATACCTCCCATCAGCCAGCTCCCATGGATTTTGGCAGAAGATGGAAGTGTGTGGTGCCTCTATTGAGCTCGGTATAGCGTCCCTGTCATGTGGTGCAACAATACCATACTCATATTTGTTAAGAGGACAAATAAATCCTTGTAGAGGATTTTCTAGAATTTAATGGTATACAGTGTATAGAGCCTATGTATAAATGCAATCAGCTGTAGCTATAATAATGGCTTATTAATTTACAAATGAAATACTTTTCTATGGCTACAATAGTAACCTATTGCTTTATGCAGAATTTTTTAATGAATTTTTTCTATTTAAGCCTACAGCTTTTAGCATGATGTTGAAAACCCTTAATGCATTTTTTATAAATCTGCTTGATTCTAGAGTGTTTTTCCCTACTGGAAATGAATATATTTCTATTTTCAATTTATGTTGTAACTGCTACCACTTCTTAGGTGCATGTTTGGCACCTAGGAGGTGCAATTTTAAAGTTACTCTACCATAACATGTTTTCACAAAATATTTTTAATATTGCTAGTGATCATTGGTTTCTTGAGTTTGACACTCACTGAAATCCAGAATACAGAAAAAGTTGGGCATACAAATACTCTCTGTTCAGTACTTAACAAAGCTGTGCAGTAGAACAGGCAGGGGCTTTAATTTATTTTTGTAGTAGGAAGCTCTTCCTTAATTATCTGAATTTCTTCATCATTGGTTACTGATAGAGATTCCTTTTCTGTAGAAAAAACATCCTTCTCTTCAGCTGACCTAAAATAATCATGACTTTTATTGGGCTTTTGTGAGGGATAAATGTTCTTTGCTAATTTAAAACCTTCAATAGTCTACCTAGTGCAGGGGCTGGGTACGTCATTTAGAAAATGGACTGGTTGCACCTTCAGTGGTGGGGAAAGGTGCCAGCTGGACTCTAGAGCAAGCGCTTTATCTAATTTTTTCCTGTTTATGGCTACACATATATCCTAGCACCTCTGTGTTCACAGACCTCCTACAATGGAGTTTTGAGTGCACAGGCACTTGGGTTACACTTAGCTACCTGTGTTGTGCTCACTTGGCTATGAAAAGGAACATTTCTCATCACTGTGAAGTATACCTGGACTTGGAGACAGCATGCAGGTTTCTTTCCTTGCTTAGCACAGTTCAAGGCTACTGTCATTTTCTGCAGAATTAACCTGGGCATTGTGGATGAATATCATGGTCTCTGAGCATGAATGGGGAGCAGATATCTGTGTGCACCTGTTTAGATCTACATACAATTACATTCTGAAGAAAGAGACCTATAGCAGAGTTACACTTACATAGCTGTGAAAAAAAAAAAAAGTGAACCTACATTCTCCTACTCTGTTCCAATTTCATGAGAAAAAGATTTCAAAATGCTGCCAATACTTATGGCCATTTCTAATTAAAACTTCACAGGAGAATTACTGATATACTTTCATATGGCATAGATGAGAAAGAAGATGACTTCAGAAACTTTTAAAACAGAAACCATGTTTTGGCAGAGTCTTTGGCAACCTGAAAATTTATCCTAGGTGATGCTGACATTTGTGCTTCATAGTTACGGAATATTCATACATCTTCAGCATTTACAGAAGTTGTGTAATGATGTAAAGTAAAATACAATCCCAAGAGATACCGAAAAAGAGACGTAGCTGATAAATGGTGTTTATGTGTGATAGTAAAGCATCACAACTGGAGAAAACAAAAGTTTGGTCTTTCTCCATTATGTAAAACCAGTTTCAAAATTATAAATAAGCTTTTATAACATCAGTACTGTAAATATCTGAAGATTAAAGAATTCCTTGCTTTGTAAAATATGCTTTCTTGGAGAACAATGTATGATTATGTTTTCACTGGACAGTAGTGTGGATGCTGTTTACATAAACAGAAGAAAAGCAGGCTAGAACCTCAGGCAGAAATGTTGAAAATGGTCCCTGTAACATTATGAGAACTCAAGTGTAATTCTTATTGTGTAAATGACAACAAGGTAATTAGTAATACTAGAGACTGTCACTGATGACCTCTAGGGTCACAAGGCAGTGTACTTCTCCTTGTTTATTAGCTTAACACAAAGGGTCATTATGATAATCCACATTTTTAGAAAACAAATTTTGCTTTAATTTTATGTCAGTGCAATCTTTCAGAAGAAATATTTGTGATGCATATGACTGCTGTCACAATTCAGTCTTTTCAGAGCTATGTTTAACACCCTGTTAAAAAAACTGTATATACACAGCTTTATACAGTGCAGGACATAAGCCTTTATATCTGCATGTTAATTTCTATCAAAATAGCTATTCTGATTCTGTTAAGTAGGGTCTCCAGTATTACCAAGATAATTAATTCTTTGAAAAGTTAATATCTGTTGGTTTAATTTCTCCCCCATTTGTCTTTGGAGTAGGCATATTTTTATTGTTTTACTGTACTAAACTGCTTTGGCTTTTTCATAAGGGCTGCGTATTTCACTAAGCTCTTGCAATATTGAAAGAATCTATATTCTGAGAATTTGAAAACATGTCAGCCCACCTAAATTACATATTGATCAGGTTTAATTGCATGCCACCCATCAGTATTAGGTTTGAAAATTCATAAAAAAGAAATAATGTACTCTTTGTGGATGATTACTTCTGGGGCATTTAAATGAATTCCATCACTTAACCCTGAGCCGAGACAGATTATTGAGCCTTGCAATCTAGCCAGTCAAAGTCCAATGCAGTAGAACAGCTGTTTTCTAACTATCAGAGAAAAGCAAAGAACAAACAATATAAATTTATATAGATTTTCTTTTAAGGAAAATAGCAAAGTAAAATGCTAAATGTAAACATGCATTTTTCAATTGTTTCAAGAATGTCCATTCTTGTTTTGCTAAAGAATGGTCTTAATTTTTAATTCTCTCATGTGCCATATGTAAATTCAAACTGTGATTATAATTTCAAAATTAGAGAAGTGCTCTTGAGGAAATGATGTTCCATGCATTTTCATTTTAACTGTGCATTTGCTTATATATCGGCCACCACATATCCTCATTTAAATACTAGGAATGTGGGTTTTTATTCATATTCAGTGTGCTTTATGGCATGCACAGTTTTCAGTCTGTGTTCTGAAGAAGCTCAAAATGGTGGAGAAAGAATATTTATTATTAGTTTTCAGGATGTTCTTTACATTTAGAAATTATGCTTGCTGTTATTGGGTGTTTTTTTAAGAAATTGTGCTTATGTATGTTTTTTTTCTCTACAGAATATCAATACAGAGTAAAAAGGACCAGTTAAAATCGTTGAGTTTGCTTGGATAATAGTTTAAAAGCTACATTTTATTTAGACACTTTGAGGTAATAAATATCTGTGAGCATAATTAACTGTCTTTTATCTAGGTCTACTCCTTAGTGATGCCTTTTTAGGACCTTTTGTAATGTCTCCTTTTAACTTTCAGTTTGGCCTTGAAAAAGGTTTTAAGAGTTAAGATATGTTAAAAGCGGTTTTCACTATTTTTCTGCATGTACTCATGAAATGGATGTCTCGATTTGTTTCAGATTTTCACCAGTTTTTCTTCTAAATTTCTCCTTTTCATATGGCCTGAGATTTTAATTTAAACAAAATAAAATAACCTGGTTTAACAAACAGAGAAATATATGTTTGTGTAAATGATCATTTGATTTACCATGAACCTTGACTTACTGTATAGTCTTTATAAACTATGGTTCTTATGAGCTAACATAAAATTACATAGCTTCAAAAAAGGATAGAAAAGCTTTCTTTTATTCACCCTGAGAATTTGTCTGATTTTAATGTCATATCTACATATTACATATGTGATATATCCTATTACTGTGACCATCTCAGTTATGCAGTCTAGCAGAAAAAAACCTCACACATAGATTTTCCACCTCCCTATTGTTTATATATGAAAATCAGTCTGCAATTAAATTGGTAGTGTAGGCATACACACACTTCAGTGTTGTAGCACTTAACCACTTAAATGGGTGTTCGTAGATCAGAAACAAAAATCATGTCTCATGCTTATAGTACTTTTGATTCCTGAAGCAGATTGAGTCCTTTATTGCACAAAACATGAGAGCTACATCAGTCCTTACATATGGCTGGGTTTAACTTTCATGTGGTTTTGTATTAATTGGAAAATATAAATAAGTTGTTTACTGTAATTTTATTGTGTTTTGCTCCATATTTTTTGAAGAGAGAACGACTGATTATTTGGTAATGTACAGACATAGAAGGAAACATTCGAAACTCTCATTCTCATCCTTTAGTGCTTCTTTCTTAGCTGATTGAAAGTACTCTTAGTCAAAATAGAGTACGCCCAGTATTTGGGTATCAAATTATTTTATCAAGCATGATATACTGCTGCTGCTGTTGTTTCAAACCATTATATGAAAGACTGGTTGGTGAAGAAACTCGCTTCTTAATGTCCAGTTACTTATTCTTGGGAAAGCTGTCCTTGACCAGGAAAATTATTAGTAAATTGAGTTTGAAACAGAGCTTAGCTGACTTTGGTTTCATGAAGTAACATGACAATACAGAAAAAAAGTAACTCTAAAAAATATGCCAAACACTCCAAAGCATCAAAAATATTGATTTAAACTTTTCTTTTCTTTTGTTTTATTCAAAGCTAGGAATTCTTACATATTGCTTTCATACTGGGACAAATTGCTATTGAAAGGTAATAGCATTTTGCTATCAGTTATGTCGGGTCTAAGCTATCCCCTTTTCCAATTATATTCAGCCCTTATTAAGCCTAGTTGAATAATATTAAGAACAGTTGCAATGTATTATCAATTTTTACATAACTCCCATTTTTTTATATCTGTTCACAAGTAATGTCTATTAGCAAAATTTTATTTCACACAGAATAATAAGCAACCCCCTGAGATTCTCTTAACCAATGGATTGATAAATTTTGTAATTAAAATTATATGATTATAGGTAGATGTGATGGTGACATAGTATGCTAGATACTACTCAGATATGGCTTGACACTTAAGTAAGTCTGAATGCTGAAACACATTCTTGCAGTAAAGACAATTTTTTGCGTCTCCTTTTTTTTTTTTCCCCACATATTATTCTGTATGTAGGCACATAAAGTTATACTTCAGGAACAGAATCCAAGGAAAAATTTTCTAGAACAAAAATTGCCCTTAATGACAAATTGTTCATCCAACATTAAGCTTTCTGATGCAAAACACCAGGTATAGCTTTGTGCTGTTTTGCACTATGGAATTAAATAATTAAGTTGTTACATGCTGAAAAAGCAGTTATTGTACATTGGACTTTTACCTTACTCTTGGCAACCTTTTAAGCTCTTTTAGATAATATTTACTTACTGTATATTGGGAATCTGTGGATGGGATTTAAGGTCATGATTGTTAAGACATTTTCTTTTAACATTTGTTTCTGTTGCTAGCTGTGATCAAATACTATGATTTAAAACAAATCCTATTGTCTAGAATTTGATAATATTAAAGTTTTTGTTGAAGCATTTTTGAGAGCTAGAAACCTGATACATTAAAAGTATCTGTAAATTTTTCTGTCTCTGTGCATTTCCCTTCTAAAGCAATGCTCCTGAAGTTCCCATTCACATTGGGGTTACAGCACCAATCCACTTTTCTTCTGCCTGTGGACAAATCAATAGCAAATCACTTATTACTTACTGAGTACATAGGAAACAAATCTGTAGAAGTCTAGATCAAAGAATGTGCTTATGGCCTCCCAAATTGAAGCTTACCACCTATAAATCATCACTACCTGTAGTCTGTGAAGAATTCTGTAATGACTGATGTGTCAGTTTCGATGTAAAGATTTCACTGTACCGTCTCTTCTGCAACTGCTATCCCTTTGCCACTGCTGGCCTGCTTTCTCTCTCCCTCCACATATTTAGTTTTGAAGGCTCAAAATCAGACAAGTGTGGAATATTCACACTGGTTTTGCCCCCTTAACCTTAAACTGTGCTCTGAGACTGATCTCACAGCATCCGTTAGCTGTCAGGTCTAGCTCTTAGGGATTTGTCAATGTCAATCCATTATCACTTGGCAGGGGCCATCATAGAGTGATACAAAATCCCTATTTTTCACCCCTCTCATCATATCTGAAACCCATTGCTCAAAAATCAGATGGTTAAAAAAATATTCTGAACTGAAAGGAAATGACAAGGAGTAAAATTCAAAATGACAGGTGAACACCAACCATAACTTATTGTGCATATAGTACAAAAGAATATGAGCATTCTGGATGATATCCCCTTCTTAGTGAAGTTAGTGGGAATTTTTCTATTGAATGGGGACCAAGATTTTATCCTCTGCGTTTGTAGGCTTTTAGCCTCTCACAGTGGAAGAAAAAGAGAAGAAGAGAGAGAGAGGAAAAAAAATAATTTCCTGGTGGAACAAAAATAGAGTATTAAAATTATTGCTATTCAGCAGGGGGTGGTGGGATAAATCATTGCTTTGGGGAATTTGGAATTTTTTAAACTTTCATATAGGTATAGAGTAGAATGATAAAAAAAAAAACAAAACAACAAACCCCTGATTTTGGAAATATTGAGAAATACCTTTTTTTTGTGTGTGTGTTGGAATTGAATACTTTTTCTTTAAACATGATAAAAAAGAAATAGAAAAATGAAATGCTTTACTCTTTTGCAGTCATACCTGCATGTTTTTCTTCCTCTTCTCCAAGCTCTTTCAGGAAATTGTTAGGCTAAGTTTACTTTTCATTGCAACCATGTTTTCCAAGTCTAATGAAGATTTCCAAGTCTAATGAAGATAGAGACCACTTGACCAGTTATCATTTTCTGAAAAGCTTTATCATGTCATGTGACCCTCCAGGAATGTGAGTCATCTCCTCAGAAATGGGTCCCTGCCCTTTCCTTTTCCCAGTCTTTCCCTCTGGAGGGGCTTCCACAGCCTCTGCTTTTCCTGCTTACACTGACAGAAACCCAGAAGTGAATCTGGCAAGGACTCTTCATCAAACTGAAATGATTTGCTGACATGTTAGTGCTTATATTGCTCTTTGGTTTGTCATTTCAGCAGTAAGCACTGCTGATCAGAAACACGCTGATGATGTGTTGTGTTCCTGAAGCTGACAGGTAACTTTTAGATGGATGGCTGCCCAAAGGTAGTGAGGAAACACAGTAGTCCTTTTTCTGATTAAGAAAATGAAAGATAATAAAAAGACTAAACTATTTAAATGGAGGCAGAATTATATGGAGAAATAAGTAATACAGAGATTGTTTAACAGGAGTTACCTGTTAAAAAAGGTTGAAAAGCAGAGGAACTTGAGTTCTTAAGTTGCCTTTATTGTGATACCTTAAAGTGGTAATGCCACTCACACTAGAAACATTTATAATATTTCAATCAGCTGTGGTATTTATCTGTTTTGCTAATTTACTATTTTATTAACCATTTCCAGTTGTGATTAATAGTCTATGGTGCTAAGTGATATTGCTAGTTAACATAAATGTCCTTTTCCTGGAGTTAAGCTCATTTCAAGGAAACAACATATTAGGGATCAAATTGTTCTTTCAACTCCTGCACATACGTTTCCCTCATTCATTTCCTTCAGTTTTACCCTGTGGGTGAAGTAGTACTTCTCTAACTCATTTGTGTTTACTGCTCCTCCTTATTGGGGTGTATATAATAACAATTAATCTGGACTAAAAGAAGAAAATTTGCAGGATGTTTTAAGACTGTAAAGTGAAGGGGGATGGGAGGGGGGTAGAGCCAATATTCCACCTTAAAAATCCAGTTTCTTGTGTGAATTAGTTTTCGCAAATGACAGCAATTATTTTATTACTATAGTAAGGAAAAGTAAGATATCAACATCAGAATCCATAATGATTATTTGTTTCTTGTTTTATGGGAACTGCAAGATGGACTTCAACATCAAGACTGTGTTTAGTTCAACCCTTTAGCTGTGTGTTTTGAAGTACAAGGGAGTGAGAGAAGCTTTTCTAACAGCGAAAGGGCAAATTAAGGATTTATTCTAACTATATACTTGTAGGTAAAGCATATGGTTTGCCAAGCAGCACTGGTGTTTTGTAAACTAGATCTCCTGTGAGTATATTTTGAATTGTCCCAGTACTTCATCTAGGTACTTGGACACTTGTTTTTACATAGAACCTGTTACATTCCTAATACTTGCTTTTCTTGCTCAGACCATTTATCTGTAAAGATATGATGGGTGTCTGCAATTGCATGTCTAATTTCAAAATCAGAGCTGGAACTTTGTGCATTATTAGTTTTACTGCATTTGTAACACACTCCAATTTAATTATATATTGAACTAAATTGTCTTCAAAGGAAGCTTTTTTCTAATTGTATTGAAGTAGTGAAGAAACTTTTTGGTGATTCTGGGAAAACAAAACTTTTTTGGTTCCTAAGTTTTGAGTGTAAGTATTTTTCTTATATTGTGTCATAGACTTGTTTTGGTGGTATGTCCTATGATTTAAGGTGCTTGCCATTACACAAAATTTAAATGAATCTGCATATTGAATAAGACAATTTTTATCTCTACTGGTGAAGAGCCAACAGGACCATCCAGCTGCAATGCCACTTCACTGTTTTATTCAAATAATAAAGGGCTGTGCAAGCTCAAAGATTCTGGACAATTATGTCCCTGCCCAGAAATTATGTCCCTGCCCATGGCAGGGGGGTTAGAACTAGATGATCTTAAGTTCCTTTCCAACCCTAACTATTCTATGATTCTATAGATGAACATTCAAGACATGTATCTGAAATTTACCAGAACCTGAAATTCCTCAGATTTTGGTTTTTTTTTTAAAGATTTGTTTTTTTCTAATTTCTGCCGTATTTGAAATAACTCATCTTAATATGATGTCTTTGTTCTGCTTCCTGGGAAAACGGGGACATCAAGCCAAAAGATTAAACCCCACAAAACCAAAAATCCCCCAAAGTTATGAAGAGTCAAGCCTGCAATTGCATTGATCTTAATGTGAAACACTAAAATAAGTAATTTTTTGTCAGGAGGATCTTCAGATTGAAAGGCCTGTTGAAAGAGTGATACACATTTCTCATCGTTTCACTTTAGTCATTTCCACAGCTGAATTGAGCACATGCCTATAGTGACTTTTATCTTTAACTTTTGTGAGCCTGGCTCAAAAAGGCACAAGGGGAAATAGAGCAGGAAACTGTTTGCTAATATAAGGCTGAGCACTTTGACACAGTTAAGAAGAAATTTACCTTTTCAAACCTTCAAAAATTCAAACAAAAGAAAAAATTTGTTCTTGTTTGGTACTAAACAGATGGTGCCGCCTTAGAGACTAGTACAGTTATGTCTTAAGAACTGTGTCAGAAGTACCACCATCTCATGCTTACATATTAAAAAAAAAAGGTAATCACTGAGGTTTGAGAGCAATCTCTTTATTTTTGCCATCACAGTTTAACATATTATTGTTCCTAAAATATAAGCTGGATTCACTCTGCATGCTCTGCACACCATAAATATCTGTGCAATCCTTATGAGCTTATTATCCTTTAGGAATTGAATATCAAAGTGTATCACTTCCTCTTGATAACATGCATGCTCTCTTGCTGTAAAGTTAAGCCCGTTAAGAAGGTAGGGGTGGGAGAAGGCAGATGTTTTTAAAATCTATGTTTATTTCTCATTATCCTACTCTCAGTTAATTGGTAATAAATTAGACACATTTCCCCAAGTCAAGTCTATTTTGTCCATGCTGGCAATTGAATGATCTCTCACTTTCCTTAGTTCAGCCCAGGAGCTTTTTGTTTTATTTTGTTTCCCTTTTCAGCCCGAGGAGGAAGAGTGATAGAGGGACTTTGATAGACACTTATTGTCCAGCCAGGGTCAACCCACCTTAGGCATTAATGGAAAAACACTCTTGTGCATTGAAGAAGTTCTGGGGACTATGTGGAAAAGAAATTGCAGATTACTCTCATTCCTCTAAATGGGGCAAGTGGAATATGAAGTCTTTGCTCTGGCACAGGCCTTGAGGTTTGAAAATGTGAGGATGACGATGGTTGCACACTGATCTTATTAAGGTGTTTCATATCAGGCAGGCTGAGACCTAATAAGATGAGAGGGCTTGAAGGGAAAGTCACAAAAGTTTGAAGTAGAAATAGGATACAAACTTTTAAGCTTAATTGTTGCAACTGTTTCTGGTCACTTGGGATTTAAATTAAGATTAGGTTTCTTCAACTATATAATTTAGCTGGACTAAATAGGAGAATAACTGGGCAAAATTCTGTGGGCTGTCCAATCACAGGAGGCCATGTCATATGAGATTATTAAACTCTTCTGGCTTTAAAAATCTATGGATTTGCTAATAAATTCTCTGTTCCTTGAAAAAAGGTGTACGTTAAAACAGTTCCAAATATAGATTATTAAAAAGATAGATTTACTGTAGTGAGAGAACCTCAAAGAGAACAAGAAATATGGGACCCCACACAAAAGGCAGGCAGAATTACTGTGGAGAAATGCCAGGCTTTTAAATTCCTGAATTCATTGCAGTGGGGAGAAGAACATTTGGCCTGAAAGCCAGGTACAGGTTTTTTGCTCTTCTTTTTCGCCAGTCTGAACTAGATCCTGACTGTAAAAAGTTGGTCAAAAAATCTGATTGTTTCAGAAGCTCAGCTGCCTGGACAGTCCTGCCAGGTTCACTACCAGAAATAAAATTTCCACACAGCTGTGAAAATATCAGAAGACCTCTCAGTGTGCTGGTCAGTGATAAGATTTCACATTTCTGTTTAAAGTTATTTTGAATATTCATTATCATCATTACAGGTTAAACCTGTATTAACGTATAAAGCCTTGGACGTAGAGTTTTACTGAAATGAAACAGCAGTGATATAGGCTAAACTGAGACAAGCTAACAGTTGATGCCTATCTCTATCTGGGTATGCTATTTCTGGGCAAGCAACAGCTTCCATGTAATCAACACTTTTATTGTAAAACATGAAATATTTCAACTACACTGAAAGAAGTTCTGGACAATCAACTGAAAACTCTGTTCATATTTTCATATCTGTGTAAGTCAACCAGTCACATGAAAGAGTGCTGCTGGTGGCATGGTAAAGACCTCATTCATTTTTTTTATGTGGTGGTGTTTCTATCTTTAGAATTAATCTTACAAGTCCGGTCCATTAAAAGCCCCAACTTCTGCCAATGAGTATAAGCTTGCAACTAGAACTGTAATTGATGCTGGTCTTGCAGTAGTCATGGAGCAGGTCTGAATCCATATATAAGAAATAAGCACTAAGTGCCTTTGTACCTTGGTGCAACTCTGTTCAAGGTATCTTAGTCTACCTCTTTTGTTTCTGTTTTAATATCAACATGAAGTTTTTTGTCCTCCTTCCTCTTTGTATTAAGATATTTATAGAAGCATTGCATTAGTTTAAATTGAGTTTGGACAACTCTTGACTATATAATTTACATCAGTTCCATGTCCAGTAAAACATACAACCTCCTTTTCTACCAGTCAGAAATCAACCACTTTGGCTTTTTATATCAGTAGTATTGGTGGAGGGTTTTTTCACTTGGTTGAGAGTTTTGGTTTTGTTGCTTTGTTTTAGTTTTTTTTTGTTTGTTTGTTTGCTTGTTTTTTGTTTTGTTTTTAATTAATAGGCATATCTGCTATGTGTGTTTAAAAAAGAGCAAAAGAACAGCTGTGACCGCAACTCAATGATTCAGTCCTTTTAGACAGCATGTATGTCTATACTCTGTTTAAAGAATGCATACTCTATTGAAGTCAATGTTAACCAGTTATTTTACCCATCATACTTGTCCTGGAAATGCATGGACTTAAACTTTTGCTCAGATCTTTTCCTGAACTGGATTTCAAAAGATGCTTTCAATTTTAATAAAAGTGACTTTGAAATAAAAGGCAACAGAATCAACATTTTTAGCTGACATCTTAGAAATACTTTATAATAATAAAGTAAAAGCGAAAAACCTCAATCTGTCTCCCAACCCCCCCACCCCCCAAAAAAAAACTGAGGAGCTAAACTGCCAGTACAGCACGATTTTAGCCCCAGATAGAATTGTATTATCAGATTGAATGTAGCTCTCAGCGGGGACTCAGACAGCAGACGGGATTGTATTATTCTGCCATTCCCCTATCCATCTGTTGAAGAAGTTCTGTTTGGAATCAAATGCTCTTCTTTTTAATTATTTTTTTTAAGAATAATCTAATTTTTGAATACAACCAGTAGCACTTCATGTATGCACACCTTGCAAGTGTTTAGGAAAAAGCTTCCTTTGCTTGTTTTCATCCAAGAAATTCATCTCCACTACCTTTATTTCTTTTAGAATTGAGTTTATGCCAATCCCAAATACCCATTTGAACATCTGTAACTATAGAATCTCCCCTGTTTTCCTCTATATTGTTTTTTGTCTGATTTGGAATGCCTTCCCCCTTCAATGAGATTTTCAAATAGTGTTTCTTTTCTTTTAGATATTGTCTCCTTCTTCTTTCCAGGAAACACGCTTGAATCTCTTTCATTGCTACAAGAAGGGAAAAGAGCAGAACTCCATTACTAAGACATGCGTTTCCCCCCAGCCCAATAAACAGTTCTTTACTCTAGGTGGTAGTTGTGTTATTATCTATTTTTGAAAATTGTCTGTCTTGTATAAAGCATGAAAATAATGGTCCAAGAAGGGATTTTATACCAGTAAAGTGCTTGTAAGGTATATTTATTTATGTTGGTTAATACTGCTTCTAGCACTGTATATGTCTCCCAAATGAAATAAAATGCTGCAAGAAAAGGGCATAACTGAACCTACATACTTCCCAGCATAACTGAACCTGTGTGAGAGATTTCAGATAGTATGTATACACTGGTAAGAAATTGCTGCTCTTCATACTTCTGTGGTACACACAGAAGAGCGTAGTTTTACCTTTATTTTCCTGGCAGTTTGGATTTTTTTCTGGAGCTAGAGGTAATGAAAAAGGTATCTGTGGAAGAGAGTAGGAGGTATTAACAAAGACAATTTGGAAGACAACTTTGCCCCATTGATATTGTTACCATCTTACTGAAAAGTAAAAAAAAGGCAAAAAATAAAAAGCAGTGACCAACAGAAACTGGCAGAGAAAATCTCACCTCAGAAAATAATGAAAAGACAGCCTTAGAAAACTAATTTTTTTAAAGTATGTTATTATTTCATTCAGGTTTCATAAACTACTACAAAAATGCAATATGGTTGTTCTATAGCATATGAGAGCCAAGTGGGTTTTTGCATTGTTTATAAAAGCTCTGTGTGTAAGAAAATGCAGAGCAGCTTGGTGTGTTAGTGGAGAATTTAAGAATAATCTTGGGACTTGTCTTGGTCATGCAAGCAAAAACTGAAGCAAAACAGTGAATATGTGAATGTTACAGCCAGATTGCCTGTAAAAACCTCTTTTTAATTGGGATCTATCTCAGAATTTCTGGTACAAGACTGACGTAATCAGGGTAAGAAGTTTCTGAGGTTACACCTGCAATATTGTGCCTGAAAATACCTGCTTTGGGTTTTGATGTGCTTTCCAAAAAATGAATGCATGAAGACAATGAGTTCCTGAAAATGTCCTAGTTATGTTAGCATTAACATTGTTTGATCAGAAACCTCACAGAGAGAATCCCCTCCCTCTCCAAATTTTATCAACTGAATCTATGGAAAATGTTTAAGATACACATACTTAAACGGCTTTATAAGAAAGCAGCTGGGCTGTAGTTTGGCATTACTGGGTTTGCATGTTTAGAGTCTCTTTGAAAGGAAACTACCAAAGAGAATCATAGAATGGTTAGGGCTGGAAAGGACCTTAAGATCCCATGGGCAGGGCTGCCTCAGGCCAGGCCATGTCACCCAAGGCTCTGTCCAACCTGCCCTTGGACACTGCCAGGGATGGGGCAGCCACAGCTTCTCTGGGCAAACTGATCCAGTGCCTCACCATCCTCACAGCCTCACAGTAAGAATATAGGGTGGAGTTTATTTGTTAACAACGGAGGGGTGCAGAATCAGTTTCAGGAGTGACAAGGTGAGAGTTCTGCATTTCCATCATCTAAGTAAGATTGTGCCAATTCTTCAGAACTGTCATCTGATAATCTACTTTAAATTTTTTAACGGCTCTAAAATTAACTAAATGACGTCAAAAACAGCTGATAAGACATAAACAGAACCCAGTGCCTTTCATAGACCCAGACCACCATAATGTAGAGGAGGGGCTATGCCATCACAGCAGATTCCACAGTATTGGAAATAATCTGAGAAGAGATTCAGAGCAGCCCTGTGGAGAAGGACTTGGAGGTGTTGGTTGATGAGAATCTGAACATGAGCCAGCTGCAATGTGCACTCAGAGCCCAGAAAGCCAACCGTATCCTGGGCTGCATCAAAAGGAGCGTGACCAGCAGGTCGAAGGAGGTGATCCTGCACTCTGCTCTCGTGAGACCTCACTTGGAGTATTGTGTGCAGTTCTGGAGTCCTAAACATAAAAAGGACATGGAACTGTTGGAACAAGCCCAGAGAAGGGCCACAAGGATGATCAGGGGACTGGAGCACCTCCCGTCTGAAGATAGGCTGAGGAAGTTGGAGCTGTTCAGCCTGGAGAAGGCTGCATGGAGACCTCATAGCAGCCTTCCAGTGTCTGAAGGGGGCTATAGGGACTCTCCATTAGGGACTGTGGTGATAGGACAAGGGGTAACAGGTTCAAACTTAAACAGGGGAAGTTTAGATTGGATATAAGGAAGAAGTTCTTTACTGTAAGGGTGGTGAGGCACTAGAATGGGTTGCTCAAGGAAGTTGTGAATGCTCCATCCCTGGTGTTGTACAAGGCCAGGTTGGACAGAGCCTTGGGTGAGATGGTTTAGTGTGAGGTGTCCCTGCCCATGGCAGGGGGGTTGGAACTTGATGATCTTAAGGTCCTTTCCAACCATAACTATTTTATGACTCTATGGTTCTATGAAATTGAGAGTCTCTTGGAAGCTGTGGTTCAAGAGTCTGTATTTGGATACAGACCTGCCACTACTGATATTTTTATCCTAGTGCTTCTAGCTCATAAATAGATGTGACCTGTACTGAGGACGTCTACAAGCATTACCTTCCATCCTTGTGCAGTTGCATTTCAGTCTTGGCACCCACAGTACCCCTGCTTCAGATTAAAAGATGGTGACTGATGCTTTCTGGGTTGTGTTTTTTTCTTTCCCTTCTTCAGATCAAGAAAGAAAAAGCTCAATTCCATTTCCTAGAAAAAAATTAATTCCTTACTGCTTATTTTACTGATGGAATTGGTTTTGTATCCGTAGATGTGGTAGATGCATGTATGTGCTCTCTATTGAGTTAACTTTTAAGTGATGTTTTCCAGTACAAAACAGTCTTACTATTTTTACAGTAAGTCAACTAATATGTAGTATAGCTGTCAAACTAAATTTCCCTTCACCTAAAGATTAAAGGGAAAATGACTATGTAACTAATATAAACCTAATATAGTTTGCTTTTCTTACTGTGAAATATATAGTCCACAAAATGTATATGACTTCAGCAGGCACCTACAGATTTTTTATCAAATGTAGCCAAGTTAAAGATGTTGTATCTGGGAATATATCTCTTCACAACTGAAATTATCTATCCACTCTTGTGACATCAAGACCAGGAACCTCATTTATTCTTTGATCTTTCCCACAAGCAAGATAATAATTGGAAGTTGACAAAATTCATGCTCAGGTTGGGAGATATTGATTTCTGTTTGTCTTGCATCTTAACATTTAGGATGTGACTGTCATGTATACTAAAACATAAAATTTAGCATCTTCATAAAAGTTTTACTAAATCAGCCACCAAAGGAAGGAGTTATTGGCAGCTTTTTCATTATGAAGCATAGGGTAAATCACCTGATCATTATTGTATTTAGAGGTTCTGTGGTGACTTGCTTGTACATCAATAAATACTAGGTCACTTATGCATTCTGAGTAAAACCATTCTTGTCTTTAAGTAATTAGAAATTTATTTCTTCTTGCTTATTGGCAAAAAATGCTACAAGAACTTGTTCTTTCCATATGAATATTTCTATCTGTTCATAACCAGAACAGTACAATTTTGTCTAAGAGCAATGTAGTATTAAAGAGCAGGGTTATTTTGAAATAGCTCACCAAGAACAAATACCCTGATAAAAAGTGCAGGCAATAACATTCACTCTCATGTGTTTGAAACAACTGAATGTTTTTTTACCTTACCAGTGACTGAGTTAAACCAAAAAGGGACATTGCAAGAAGAGAAACAATTTGAAGTCTGTTAACATTTTCATTATTTATTTGGAATAGTAAAACACTAAATTCACATCCTCTCCTCTGCCCCTAAACTGTGGTCTGTTTTCTAACTTTGATATTATGACTGGTTTTGCAGCTGCTTAAAAATAGGATTTTGGAATTTTTGTGAATATTTAGCACCAGTCTCTTTAAAACATGATTGTTGAGGAAACAATAAGTAGATTGTGAGTTTTAGTTGGGAGATACAAAAGCTTTCAAAAATATGTGCAGTCTACATACTTTTGAAGCAAGAGATACCTGAACAGCTCAGTGAATGTGAGTAAGCTTGTGATCTTGTTATTAGGATCTTTCAGTTTAATTAATATGTGATGTTTCTTAATAAAAGTTCACTGGAACCTGTATGAAGAAGAAGAATGTTTAGGAGCCATTAGCAGAAATATATCATTAGCACACAAGATTCCTTCCTCCTCCTCCCCCCCCCCCAAGTTTAATATTCTATTGCTTTCATGACTGACGTTTTTAACGGTAGAAAATGTTTGGCTTGATTGTTCCAGCAGCTGCAATTAGAGGTATACTTGATCAGAAGCTTTATTGTGCTTATAAAATTAGGGTTTTTTTCTACCTGATAGAGTGGAACCAAAAAATCTGTAGCATTATCACTTGATGTGTTCAGTTAAAATTATTGAATTACATGGAAGCTAACTTTATTTGAATTGGATACTCAGAGCTGTGGAATACAAAATGGAGTGATTACATTTCATTTTTGAATAAAATTTGTTTAGAGACACCGGCTTGCCTGTTAGGATGGAATGGAAAATACTGTATCTGCACTGAGTAAATGGTAATTGATTGCATACAGTGCAGAAAGGAAAAGATTTAAAATATGCATAAGTTTTGTTAGCTCAGAAAAAATATCATAAGCATGTAAAATGATAAAAGCTCTCTTATCCAAGTATCTCTGTTCCCTGCATCACTTCAAGGGAAAGTTAAATTGATTACAACCCACAGAGCTCATCAGGAGATTAGAAGGAAAGAAATGCAGAGACTCAGTTGGGTCTGCGATGAATACGCTGTGTGGGTTCATACCTTAAGGTCTGTGGCTACCTACCTGGTAGTATTTTCCATGTCAGACACACATATGGAAGATCCTGTACCTTCCTCTTATCAAAAAGCCTGGTTGGTAGGACAAACATCTATGTTGGACTGATAACCTCTACTTCAGCCCATGGCCAGCAATAGCTTCTTCTGAAAAGCAACTATGAAGTGATTTTCCCACTGGTGCAATTAACCAAAGAGCCCTTTGTCCCTTCTTTGCCCTAAGACATAGTGTCTCTGGTTGTTTTTTTTTCTTGCTTTATGACTCAATAAACACTTGAGTATTTAAACAAAGAGAAACAACAATCCCTAGAAATTTCTTTATATGTGGTAGACATGTTGTTCTGAATAGTAGTGGAGTTTTAGATCTTTACCTGGCTGGGTACACTTCAGAATATTCCAGCAGCCTTGCTTATAGTTTTGTAATTACTAATATGAAACTCTTTAATTTGGTCTTTGCTCATAGCTATGGAAATGACTTCTGTCATTTGTCCATGGGGAAAAATAATCTTGTTCCTTGAATTTTGTGTAGATTAAATATTTAAAATTCTGAGATTTGATTAACAGTTGAGTGGGGTTTTTTGTGTGATTTCGGGAAAACAGATATTATGATTATTCACCTGAACCCTTTTCTGTCTTATTCCTCAGAAGCCTGAATGGGCTGCCCAGGGAAGTTGTGAATGGTCCATCCCTGATGGTGTTCAAGTACAGGTTGGACAGAGCCTTGGGTGACATGGTTTAGTGTGAGGTGTCCCTGCCCGTGGCAGGGGGGTTGGAATTAGATGATCTTAAGGTCCTTTCCAACCCCAGCTGTTCTATGATTCTATGATTCTGTTGTTGGAAATGTAATCTGTGGTAGAAATAGTGCTGCTTCAGTTTAGTAGGCAACTCTCTGGACTTTAATGGCTAGCTTGACCTCTTGCTTTGTGACCTGTGTGAGGGGAGCTGTGCCACTCCAAGAAGAGTCCTTGCGAGATTTAGTGCTTCCGTCCCTGCCAGAAAGAAATGCTTCACATTGTGCTGTGCCATGATGCATATTTCCCACATTTTTCTGCACTCTAAACAGAACTTGTATGTCATAAATATTAGAATTAACTTGCTCATACATAACAATGGGAATATTCACATTGTAGACACTCTTTTTCCTGTTGCAATCCAACATCACATTTACTGAATGCAGCCTTATGAAAGACAAGGGGTGAAAATCCCTTTGCTTTTGTTTTCTTACATTATTGCCTTAGGCCTTGTAGTAATCTGGATCTTCCGGTGGCACAGGATCCTACAAAGGACATTGAATTCTTACACGCATTGTGTTTCCTCCATGTATTAATCAGCCTAATCCTGCCAGCCACAAAGTAAAAAACAATAAATCTCACAGAAGTTTGTGTTCATCATATTTTCTAGGCTATATTTTTTTTTAAAGACACTAGTTTTTGTGATTTTTGAGGTTGGAAACATTATAGATCAACTATTACATCCTACAACCCAAGTTTACAAATTCCATAAACCCCAGCACAGAAGTTCTTGTACTTTTGTTTCAGCAATTGATGAAGTTCAGTATAGCCCTATGCATTTTACTTTGGATTCATGACTTTTTTTTTTTTTTCAGTAATTGGAAGTGAACCAGTGAAAAAGTCACTGAGAGGAGGTTAAATAAAAAATTAGTTTGGACATGTGAGAATAAAGTGACTATAACATAAGTGTACTTTTATTACACTTCTCAGTCTTGTTTCACTTCTCTGTAGTTTGAGATTGTGGAACATTCTCCAAAACTGGTGTACAACGGTTTCCTACTGTTTTTGTGATACTGTCTTGACTTGCTGACAAAAAATAAGTATCTTTTCTTAAGTATCCTTATTTGTTTTGAAACCCAAACATTTTTGGCAATATGGCAAGTTATATGCTTGCTATGTACACTTATGTCCTCTTTTGTGTCTTGCTCTATCTAGACTGGCAATACCATGAAAATACAAGTTCTTCACAAAAGCTAAGATGTAATTATTAAAATAATTAAGCAGAATTCCTCATTTTCACATTACTCCTCAGAGAACTCTTTTGTCCCTTGGGATTCACAAGGTGATGTGAAGCATGGGGATGTTTTGAGGGTCATACTCATTCAGTCAGTTTAAAGGTT
>NW_026913855.1:19190000-19192500 GCF_034315485.1 Pezoporus occidentalis
AGCGATAGGACAAGGGGTAACAGGTTAAAACTTAAACAGGGGAAGTTTAGATTGGATATAAGGAAGAAGTTCTTTACTGTAAGGGTGGTGAGGCACTGGAATGGGCTGCCCAGGGAAGTTGTGAATGCTCCATGCCTGGCAATGTTCAAGGCCAGGTTGGACAGAGCCTTGGGTAACATGGTTTATTGTGAGGCGTCCCTCCCCATGGCAGGGGGGTTGGAACTAGATGATCTTAAAGTCCTTTCCAACCTTAACTATTCTATGATTGTATGGTACAACCACAAAGAACACATCTGCATCATGGGGAATTACACTGCAGAAAACAAGGGCTAGCTGGGCTGAACTGTGTAAGCTCAAACTGGGAAGCTCAGAGCCCTGCCTGACTGGGACAGTAAAAGGTGGCATTAACTTAGCTGAGATGCTGGGTCCATCACCATGGGCAGAGTGCACGCTTCTGCTTACTGAGCCCTGGGAGATGACCCAGCAACACTGGGACAAAAGGTGCTTCCCTGCTTAACATTAGCAAATGAGCTCTCCAAGCTGGTAAGTAGAGTTTTTGCAGCTTGTACCATCAGCAGTGGGGATTTCGGCCTCAGACAATGATCTTTCTTTGGTTATTCGTAGCTTAGGAACATAGGGATTTCCCTGCTGAAGCAGCCTTGCTTGCTAGTGTGTAGTACTGTTGTCTTCCAAGCCTACATGAACTATTTGAGGAAACGGTGCAAGAAAAGCCATAGTGAAAAACATTGGAAAATCCTACTGCTGGTGTTTTTTCCCTTCTGAATTCTAGCAAATTAATTATGTTCTTAACATTTGGGTTTGATGTTTCATTATATAGCTAGCTATATTTTGGTTTTCTTTCATATCTGTGTACAAGAATCTGCAAGTGAAAAATAACTTGCAAACATTAAAACTCCAGTGAAACTAATGAAAGATAAAAAAAGCATTAATTAAGACCGACCTATTTATAGAATTTTCTGTAAAGTAATACTGAAATTAAATATTTAATTACAACTCTTCAAAGTGAGAGCTGGAATTCAGATGAAATAAAAATTGATTGGAGCCCTTCTTTTACTAAAGAAGTGGATTGAGCAATATAGGGTGTGATTAATATTCTCACTAAGTACTTTTTGTATGAAAAAAAAAAAGGAATGTGACTGTCTACTTTAGCTAACAATCTTATCTTGGAAAATTATGCCTTAAAAATATATTGTATGATTTCAGTTGTAACCCAACTACATATGAAATAAACTGCAGATAAATATCTTGGGATCTGTTTCCAAAGCTGCTGAAGTTTGCCTAAGAGAATGAAAGATAATTAAGACTTCTCCATATTGCCTTGTGGTGCTTGGGGTGTTCTCATGGCGATCTCAAAACTGAGTCTGAGTTTTATTTGTATATGAATGCTCTTGTATTCATCTAGGATTTGTGAAAGTCCCTTTGGACTTTCTCACTTTGGTAGACCTATTGCAACAACTTTCAGCATTATTAGACCATGAAACCTTCTGAGCACAACTGTTGATGATTTCCATTAAGGTATGATTTGGAGAAGAAGTTGTTTTGATGTGATTCCTGTGAATTAGCTAAAAGAGGATAGAATAAATTGCAAAAGTAACAGTTACCCATAGGGACTTACAATGCACCTTGTAATTCTTTCAGCATATTGTCCAGAAAAAATACTGTAGCAGGAGGCCATCCATTGGACTTAAACACTTTCTCCCACGTGCTTGCACAGGCATCCTGAGGATAGTTTTGGCAAGCATGACAAATTCCCATGTTTCCAATTTTCAAAGAACTGTTCCTATAACTTACTTCCTATGTAAAAGTGTATTATATGTACCTTGCAAGGAAAAAGCATGTACCTTTATTTAAAAATAATGTTGGACATAGGATAAGCAACTGTTTAGATCATGATCAATCATCCAAGAGCTAAACTAGCAATCAAATTCAGAAAATGTAGTATTTAAATTAAATAAATTAATTTAATTTAAATAAAAATGTTTTAAAAGGCTGTTGTTCATATTCAAGTTTGCATAAATGTGCAATCTGTTAACATTTTAGCCTTTAAGTGCAAACCTGAGTCCTTGCAGTTTAGACGTAGTAACATCTTGGTAATTAAATTGCAGAACAATTATATCAATGAGGTCTTGATACCCGAGACAAGGAGAAGGAGGATGCACATAGAGGATACACAGGTGGCTGTGGATAGGGTGTGAACTGCTACCAGCCCTTGGTCTCTCTGGGGCCAGAGCACATTAAGGTTCAAATTTTACTTTAACCAAATGACTGAAATAACTTCAGCCTGGAGATTTCACACTGTCACAGCCTGAATGAGGTTTCAACCCATGCTGTGATAGTTCAGCCCATTCCTTTACTTCTAATGGTCGTCTGGTGTCCAATTTCTCTCCTTACCCTTCTTTTTTTTTATTTTACCTTGACCAGAAGACTGAAGAGAACTGAGGTGTATTAATATACAGTGTCACAGTCCATTTTTTTGTCT